>NW_007732739.1:111122-118129 GCF_000696425.1 Galeopterus variegatus
AACAAAAAACAACTTTGGAGTTACATTCAATTTGAATATTTGTTCAAAATATTATTTAATTTAACAATAATTAAAATGTTTCTAGCCAAGTTTTTGCTATAAACAAATATATATCTTACAAAATGTAATTATACGAGGTAAGTGTTTGCATATAACAATTTCTCAAACAGGAGGGCATGGAACATAACTATTGCTTGCCTTGGTATAATTTTAAAACACAGGGAGACTTAAAAACTCAATGAGAGAAAAGAGAAAGCAGAACACATTGTGGAAGAAAAAACAATAATTTCACAAGAAAAAGATAAACACATTTGAAAAGAGTCTGCAATAGTAATTTGAAAGGCAGTTGACAAGTACAGCCCTAGAAGCATGTATGACATCAGAAACAAAAGGGAGAGAAAATGATTAGTTCACCAACAGAAAATAAACACATCACTGAAAAAAATATGAAAAAACTTCAAACCTTAAGAAACCAGCCCAAAATTTTCTCTAGATGAGAAATAATTGCAAACAGTAGGAAATCCTTATTTATTATTCACTGAAGTGTCATAATTTGAACCTAGGATATTTTTCAGATCCTTAAACATTCATGAGTCTCTTTCAAGGTAAGAAAACATGAAGCAGGAACCATTTGCCCCTTTAAAGAGGACCAAATACCCTAGAATCAAAGAGTTGGTATTAGCAGACACAGGTGTGGTATTCAGAAATTGAAAGCAAACTTAGCTGAGCATGTGAGCATCAAGTCATATACAACAAGCTAGAGTCAATGGCCTCTCTGGCTTTTCTTATCTCATGATTTAACCTAACAATTACCCCTATTTCTGAGCAGATACAACCTTGGGAAAATAGTGGTGAATAGAAAAGTTTGTCTCTGGTACCTATGTATTAATTGTATTGATTCTCCTAATTTCTTCCCAGGCATCTGGTTTGTAAATACCAATTTCATGAGGACTTCCTCCAAGATACATGTTAACTAATAAAGAAGTTTTTAGCATCAGAGCATTATGTAATTATTTAACATTAGACTTAGAGAAACCAAAACTCTCAGATCACACGTATGATCCAAATCCTTATTCTCTGCCAATGATACCAGCTTAAATCAGAGATATGTTCAAGGAAATTGACCCTAGAGATGAACTTTAGCAACCATGGCTGCATGGTATTTGTGGTGGGGTATGAAAAACATAGTGGCAGGACCCCATTTGATTACACGGAACCCAATCCAAAAAAGACTGAAAGTCTAGCTTTTCCCTGTCTGGCTTTACCGGCTGACTTGGTTTCAGACTATGAGTCCATTGGGCCCAAGTGCCCTCAAATTGTTAGTGATCTATTTCTTAGACCAGATCTTCTACATCTCAAAGACTACCACTTTATTAAGCTTCTAGAAGGCAGAAATATGCCTTAGCAGTAGCTACCATGAGCTTTAAATATAATATGTGGTATGCATATATTTTAAATACAATATCTTGGACCTTAGTCCTTAGGTGACCAATTCACAATGATATTAATGGTCACCCTGTGTGTATAATCCCACTAAGAACAACTTACATTAAAATAAAAAATTCCTAAAGAAATTATTATTTCCCTGCTTGGGCAATTATATTCATTATTGCCATTAATTATATGAATCAATCAAAACTCAGAGTGCTTAGGTAGTTTGCCCCAAGTCACATTGCTAAGATATGGTAAAATACTATAGAAGGGATATTTCTGGGAGCAAGACATGTTCAGATAGCCCTGTTAATGAAGTTCTAAAAAATCAAGTTCTAAAAATTCATAAAACAGGTTGCCAGATAAAATATAGTATGTTCAATTAAATTTGAATTTCAGATAAACAAAATGATTTTTTTAGTATAAACATGTTCCAAATATCACAGGCAACATACTTAGAGTAAAAGCTATTCCTTGTTTATCTAAATTTCAAACTTAACTTGGAGTCCTGTATGTTTATTTACTAAATCTGGCAAGCCTACCCGTGACGCATTCAAATTTCTATTAAATTTGCCTGCCCATTAGTTGATACCATGAAAAGTTCTACCAAAAGACTCTGACGACAAATCAGAACATATTGAAACGCACCATCTACTTGCTAAAGACTATGCTGAAACAGAAGCTATAAGAGGGTTCTTTTAAAAGTTCATGGAAAGATTTGCATTATCTTTTAATTCTATTTTTCCATGAACTTTTTGAAGTACCCTCATATGACAAGGTCTTCTATTCTCAAAAAGTTTACAATGAAATCATGCAGAGAAAAATAACCCATAGGAAAGCAACGATGAATAATAAGATCGAATGAGCTAATAAGTACTGGATCGTGAGTTAAGAAGAGAAGAAAATCAAAACAACATAATCAAGGAAGTGGAAAGGATAAATAGTTGAAAAGTGAGCCTACCTGGGCAAAGTAGTGCTCTGCACTTCATTTGATTCTTCTACATCTGAAGCATGAGAGATTTCAGTATATTTCAATACCTGTTGAATGTGTGCAGGGGATGCCCAATCTCTTTCTCAAGCAGAGGGAGAGAAAGAAGCATAGTAAAAAAAGTAAACAAAAGAGGAATAATAAACAGGTGCAACAGGAGATGGAAATGTGAAGGTAAGAAGACTGCTTTGAAGAGAGTAGAACCGTTGTTCTCAAAGAGACGGTCCGAGATAACCGCATCAGTGTCACCTAGGAATTAGTTAGAAATGCAAATCTCGAGCCGGCCCGGTGGCGCACTGCTACAGTGCGCTGCTTGGGAGTGTGGTGGCCCTCCCGCCGAGGGTTCGGATCCCACATACAGCCCGGCCGCTCACTGGCTGAGCGAGGTGCGGGCACGACACTGAGGGTTGCAATCCATTGCCGGACACGAAAAAAGACAAAAAAAAAAAAAAGAAAAAGAAATGCAAAATCTCTGGCTTGACCTAAAAAATACTCAACCAGGATCTCTAGGGGTGAGAGGCCCAGCAATCACTATTTTAACAAGCCCTCCAGTGATTCTGATGCATAGTAAATTTAAGAACCACTGAAATGTAATTTGTAAAGGTATCTTCCATTTTCTGTGAACCAGCCTGGGGAGAATGTGCCTACATTACAGAGGGTTAATCTCTAATACCAAGTACAAAGCTGACAGATGTAAAGACAATGCCCAGGCACCTAATGCTCACAAGCCTCTGATTTTTCTTTAAATACATTCAAAAATCCCTGCTAGGTGGCAGAATCATGACAATTAAGAGGTCAAAAATCTTGAGCAGACTCTAACATTAAGAAGTCTATTCCTTCCTAGAGTCATTAACTCCCACTTTAAAGCACTCAAAGTAATTGTTTTATTCTTACAACTGTTCCCTGCTTGACCTACTATTGTTAAAATAGTATGATATTATTTTTTTCTGGTAAATCTCAGTCTATTTAACTAAAACACAATGCAAAAGGTCTTTAGAAAGTTTCTATGGGAAAGTTACAAGAGTTTCAAATAGAACTTGAGAATAAAATAGCCAAAGGGGATATGTGATTGTTAATATAAAGTTTTAGGGCAGCTAGTTGTGACTAATAATGATAGTGGCTAATAATTGCTGAGTGGTGGCTGTTAGTGAGATTTTCTTTGGAGGCCCCTGTGGGATATTATTATCCTCATTTTTATATGAGAAAACTGAGGCACCCATAGGTTACATAGTTTGCTCTGCCGAGGAGAGCCATGTTTACAGCTGACGCAATCTATCTTCAGATTCCAAACTCTTAACCATGACAATAGTCTACTTGCCATATTTGAGCAAGAAGTCACCATAGACAGGTGAACAACCCTATGGGATAATTTGATAAGTTTTAACTAGTTTATGAAAATAAATTTGCTTTTTAAAAGGAAAACACCATTACAATATAATGTAGGCAATTAAATATCAATTGAAATTTGAAAAAAGCTTCGTACTTTTCTGTCAAAATCGTATAAAAAGTCAATCATTTAATTTAAATTTTTATTTTTATTCATACATTTTTATGGGGTACAGAGTTGACTATCAGTATTTGTGTATAGTATGTGATGATCAAATCAATTTTATTAGTATGTTCATCATTACAAATAATAATTACTTTTCGTGTCCCTTGCCCAATTACTTCCTATCCCCTCTCTCCCCCTTTCCCACCTCCGGTAACTATAGGTAAATTCTCTCCTTCTGAAAGTTCTACATTTTATTATGGTCTGTCCATCTTTCTTTGTCTCTTAGCTCCCACTTGTGCATGAGGACATGTGGTATTTCTCTTTCTGTGCCTGGTTTATTTCACTTAACATAATTTTCTCCAAGCTCATCCATGCTGCTGCAAATGGCAGAATTCCTTTTTTTTCTGCAAATGGTAGTATTCCATTGTGTATATATACCACATTTTCCTCATCTAGTTATCCATTGTGGATATTTAAGTTGGTTCCATATCTTGGCTATTGTAAATAGAGCTATGATGAACATGGGAGTGCATCGATTTTTAAAATAAGAAATCAGAAAGGAAAAGAGTAACATTTGGCAAGGTATAATTACAATAGCTACCCTTTCTAAAACTCTGAAGCATTCTGTAAAATTAATTTTCAAAATATCAAAATATTATAAATCATAACCATTTATAATGGCAATCTTTCTAAATCAGATTACAGACACATGAAATTTCATATATACAAATGTACACACATATGTATTTTTTAAATCACAGAATATATTAAATATAACTTAGGCTGTTTTTGGTATTCAGAGTTGGCATTATAAATACTCGTTCTGGTGCCGTAAGGTATTATAGGAACTGGGAGATATGAGGCATATTTTTCCAGTAACGAACAGTTTCTTGCTCATAGATAGTTCTTCATATGTGGTAGGCATGAGATTAGACAAGTGTGCTGGGGTCATATCAAAGAGTGCTCTTATATAAGTCAAAAAGTTTGAAATTTATTTGGAATAAAATAATGAGATACGGAATTTATTATTTTTTTTAATCAAGAGTTATATGATCAGGGCGAACTTTCAGGAAAATCAATACATGAGAAGAATGAGAACAGGAAAATACAGACACAAATGGATCATGAGGTTGTTGAAACTGTCCAGGTGACAGGCAATGGAGGTTTAAATTAGAGTGTTTCAAAGGGAGTTTAAAGGACAAGTCAGAAACAAGGGGTATTTCTACTTCAAAATCAATAGCAGATGAGAATGAGAAAGAGGGAGAAGTCACGGGTGATTATGAGACTTTAAGCCTTTAAGCGAGAGATGATAGATGGACAGTGGCACCATTAATAGGAAACACTAAACTAAGATGCTCTCCAGCCCACCTCCAGCATGGCAGTCACTACAGAGACAACTGATTCCACTTCTGAAAATGACAAGATGAGATGAAGTCCCCTCCAGTTCTGAGTCCAGAATATTATAAAAAATAGGTTTGAAATGAAAGGTAGCAGGGACATCTTATCAGGAATATAATGAATTCATAGAGATAGGTGTTGGTAATAGGTTGGAAAATGTCCCAAAGTTGAATTCTCACATTTTCACATCGCACTCATGAACACCCCCACACCCCAAACACACAAATCCTAAGTATGGGATAATTGAATCAACTCTTGTTCTATGTCCCTTTCAGCCCTTTGATAACACCTAATTTTCTGGTAACAACTTCATCACTTTTATGTTATCCAGCATGAATAACTTTATAAAATTTAAGTTTAAGATTTGGGTTACAATCTTCAGAATCCCAGCTGACAGCCATCCTTAAGAACGGAATAAAACACTTAAGTAGCAACCCACAATCCCTGCCTCACGGCAATAAAAAGCATTTCTTCTAATTTCCTTGAAGAATAGCTTAAATGAACTCTTTCATTTTGCACATCCATTGGACAATGTGGTCTTTAAAATCAGTGACTCAAATAATGAATATAGTTCAGAGAAAAGAATCTGGCTAAAAGTCAAGATGTACTAAAGTATTGTACTTTCTTAACTATTCACCCGCCTGCCGCTTGACTTTCTAAAGTCACTTCAAAATTTACTTAATAAAGAAAATAATAATTTTGGAGTATTTACACATTTTCTTCAGTGGTATAAAATGAAATCCCAGATTATGAGGCCAAGCTTTCCAGAAAGACACCACTTTTCATCTATACTTTCTCCTCCTTCAAACAGCTCTGAATACTCCCACCAGAGCACTCTTTCTTTTACTAAATCACTCTGTGGCTTAAGAATTGTCAGTGCTATTCTCTGTCCGTACAGGCCATTTTCAGACCCTTAGCTGGGCTTCAATGTCCTCCAGCATCTGATCTTATTCAATGACACAACTGTCTCTCATTTTGATTTTGATCCACTGTCCAGTGTAACCCTTTTCCACCAACACAGGTTATTCCCTATTGCTGCAGATCCTCTTGTTTGTTCCTTCCTCTGTCTAGAGTGACTCTTCCTACTTCTCCTACCTAAATCCTATCTGTTTTCAGGAGTTCTACTCCAGGTCCTCCTCTTAAAAAACTCTTTTTTCTGATCTATACTCATCTCCATCTTCTCCAGATCTCTATTGAACATGCCTAAACATATCCTTGCTTAACTCCACCATAAGTTTCACTATTGAAGTTTTATCACTCCAGCCAGATTTTTTTCTCCACAGTAATAGGTAATATACAATGTTCTGTATTTAACATCTTCAGTCAGTACTTGACCAAGTGATGGGGACATACTATGATTTACAGATTTTCTTAAAAACTCCCATCTTTGGTTATGGTAATTAGTGGTCATTTTTGTTCATTTTAAACAAACACTTAAATGCGTACTATGTTTCAAACATTGTAATAAATACATGGCGTCAAACTGAATGCTACAAAATAAGCCATCACAAAATCTCCGTGGTATATACAAATAAGCATTTATTTTTCTATCAAACATGTCTTCAGATCATCAAGGTTCAGCTGATCTGGGCTGAACTCAACTAGGTTTAGCTCCAAGCTTTGAGTCTGTTCTAGGTCTGCTCCAAGTGTCACTCCTCACCCTTGGATTAGGAAAAAAATGGGAGGTCGTTCTTCTTT
>NW_007732739.1:119129-121522 GCF_000696425.1 Galeopterus variegatus
CAGAGCTAAAAGACAACCAACAGAGTGGGAGAAAATATTTGCAAAATACACATCCGACAAGGGAGGTCGTTCTTCTGATGGCAAAAGACAAACGGGAAAGGGCACAAGGTCAACCACACAAGCACATTTCAAGTGTCTACTCATATCATATTCATTAACATTATTTGGTCATAGTAATTGATATGGACAAGCACCAAGTCGGGGGCAGGGGAGGCCCATGGCAAGTATGTGAGGGTGAGCATGTACATAGTTCCTATAGGAAACTGGCAAATTGGGAATGATAATTCACTCTATCTCAAGGGAGAAGACCAGTCTCCCTTAAGCGACTGTTAACTGCAGGATAGCAGGGCTGACTAGAAGTTTTGTAAGACTGGTAAGTTAAAGGGTGATTAAAACATAATAAAAATAAGTGAAATATGTAAGATCCTTTTCACATTGGTCTGTGGCAGTATGTGAAAACTCACTACTTGTCAGCAAGTTATAAAATAGGTATTAGCAAAAGATAATTCAACTCTGTACCCCATAGCTATCTACAATCAATTGTGTTTCAATAAAAAAAATTATTACAGCACCATAATTGGTAACAGGTTCCACTTGAGTGGTGGTGATAGGATCACAAAGGAAGGAAACAAAACAAAAGAAATGTATATAGAATCTAAAGAGCTTGGTGATTGCTTGGCAAGAAAAAAGAGGAGATGAAAGATAACCTGAAGGTTTTGTTTGTTTATTGTGGTAAGAACACTTAATATAAGATTGACCCTCTTAGCATATTTTTAAGTGTACAATACATTATTGTTGACTATAGGTACAGTGTTATGCAGCAGATCTCTAGAGCTTATTTATTTTGCTTATCTGAAACTTTGTTTTTTTTGTTTGTCTGTTTGTTTTGGGTGGCTGGCAGGTACAGAGATCATGCCCTGGACCTTGATGTTATCAGCACTGTGCTCTAACCAACTGAGCTAACCAGCCAGCCCACTTGTCTGAAACTTTATGCCTACTGATTAGTAATTTCCCATTTCTTCCTCCCCTCAGCACCTGATGGCTACCATTTCATCCTTTAGTTCTATGACTTGGACTATTTTATATAGCTCATATAAGTGAAATCATGCAATATTTGTCTTTGTCCTCAAGGTTCATCCATGTTGTTGCAAATTGCAGGATTTCCTCCTTTTTCATTGGCTTAGGCCTTGACTAGACATTTCTTCAAAGACTTACAAATAACTAACATATGAAAAAAAAATGCTCAAGGTCACTAGTTATCAGGGAAATGCAATCAAAACCACAGTGAGCATCTAGGGCTTCTGAGGAGTTCAACCTGGCTGTGGAGCAACACATGGCATGACCATTTTCACCTACTTTACTGATGTTAAGGACGTCAGAGGGAAAAGCTGGTACCCTGATTGCATGCAGGCTGAACCAGTCCTATGAGAAGGGCTGAAACATGTTAGTAAAGGATGTGTGTTCATCTATTGCCAAGTAGGAGAAAAACCTTATTGGAAAGATCCAAATAATGACTTCAGAAAAAACATGAAAGTAACTGCAGTACCTACAACAGTACTCAGATATGGAACACCTCAAAAGCTGGTGGAATCTCAGTGTCTTCAGGCCTACCTCATGGAGACTCTGTTCTCTGAAGATTACGATTTGATGATGGCAATTGTGTCTTGATTTCTTGCTTTGCTCTAGTACAGAAGAAACTGCATACTTGCACTGAATTCATATTAGTGATAAATTACAAAGCAATGATGTTAGGGCTTTCTGGTTAGCTCAATTGGTTAGAGTGGGGTACTGATAGCATCAAGGTACAGGGTTTGATCCCTGTGCAGACCAGCCACCAAAAAGAATAAAAAAATAGAACTATCGTTTGATCCAGTAATCCCACTTCTGGGTATTTCTCCAAAAGAACTGAAATCTGGATCTCAAAGAGATATTAGCATTCCTATTTTCATTGCAGCATTATTCACAATAGCCAAGATGTGGAAACAACCTAAATGTCTGTCGACAGGTGAACGGATAAAGAAAATATGGTATATACAACCTGAAGGTTTTGAGAGTGACTGAGAGAATGATGGTACTACTGACAAAGACAGAGAAAACATAAGTCAGTTATGAAGAGAATGGGTTTAATTTTCAAGCAGGCTGCATTTCAAGGAGCAGCTAAGCTTTCAGAGGGCCAGGTCTGGGCTAGTTAATATACATAGAAAAGACAATACTATAGAGAAAGATTTGGGATTCTTTTGCCTGGAAGGGGTGGCTGAAACAATAAAACTGAGGACAAGAATGTAAGTGAGAAAAACAGAACCAAACCTAGAAAATGTCCTTTCTTACAGGATGAGAAGAGGAAAAGAAGCTATTGTGGAGGCCAAAACATTTAATGGACATCAGTGCAGGAA
>NW_007732739.1:122907-123588 GCF_000696425.1 Galeopterus variegatus
TCTAAGGTAATTAAGTCTTAAAAGGCTGATGAGAGGTTGCATTAGCTTCCTGTCATGTGACCCTGAGTTTCTGAAGTTACTGGTCACTCTCTTAACTTTGGCTGATCCAGTCTGAATATTTATGACCAGGCTTCCTGGGGTGTGTCCCTATTCTGTCCTGCTTCAAAATTAAATATATATTGCTCATTTAAGTTAAATGAAAGCTAATAAGGTATATGTATACAAATATTTGAGTTAATATACAAAATTTCTAGGAAAGATAAAATGAAATTATCCATAGTAATGACTTACATAAATATGTATGGAAATAAATCAGCTGTGCTAGCTACCTGAGTCAATTAACTACTTGCACTTATTTTCAATAAATTGACCAAGTTAATTGGATTAACATAATTGATTGATTGTTTTAGAATCATGTGATCATGTGGACAAAGCCAAACAAACTCAAATGTATGGTTAAATCTTAATTATTCATTAACATGTTATAGATAATCAAACCAACTCATCTGCTGGGTCCCTGAATTCTGACTGTATTGATCCAATTTCTACATTATGTTAAGCAATAAAGTAATGTTTGGAAATAAAAAAATAATAATAAAATAAAATAAAAATAAAATAGGTATTAGCTGATATCAAGGATTTATGGTAATTGAACTCAGGCTAGACACTCTTGGGAAGTAG
>NW_007732739.1:125409-125895 GCF_000696425.1 Galeopterus variegatus
ACACACACACACACACACACACACACACACACACACACCCTAGATAGGGGGATTTCTGATACAGCCAGTGCCAGAATAGAGTTATCAGGAACATAAAATGAAGATACCATACTGAATAACACTTTTAAAGTAAAAAAGGAGTTATAAATGAAAAAAAAAATCTCCCATTTCTTTTTATATAATTCTGTTTATGTGTGTTTTCATTCCTTTGGGAAACATTCAGTTCCCTGGAGAAGAGGTCCAGAAAAATGAAGTGCTGATAAGACAGCTAAACCCAACTCAGCTGTGTGTCCGGAAAAAGTGGTCTTGTTGCTTCCTCCTGGGAAAGTGAGAATGAGGGAGGATCAAAAGAAAAATTAAGTGTGAATGCAGACATACAAAAAAAGAGGTCAAGAAATAGATCACTCTGTGTGCTACTGGCCCAGGCTTTAATTTACATATAATGAGTCTTCTTGAGCTGCTAATTGCTCACCCCATTCACTAGGA
>NW_007732740.1:0-2838 GCF_000696425.1 Galeopterus variegatus
TGAAACAATTTAAAATAATAAATGTAGACATAAAAATTTTGTCTTTAAATTTATGTCTAGACTCTCCAGTAAAAGAAAAAGTATGGCATCAAATAACTATTTCATCAGTGAGTTGGCAAAGAATGACAAGTAACAATTGGAAATAACAGCAAGTCTCAAGAGTTCTGGAGAAAGAAGTCCTAACTTCTATATTCTTTCTGCTAATAACAATTAATGAGGAAAGCCAACTGATCTATATAATGGTACTCTCATGTATGAAATAAATATAATATCTTTACATCATCAGGCCATAGTTATAATAAAAGTCAAATTAAAAAAAAATTCTATGAAAACCCTTTGTTAAGATGAACGTAAAATAAAAATATTAAATATAATATTGAATTTATATTTATATAAATGTTTTCCTCACTTTAAAAGGAATGAATTAGTATTTTGCAAATTGTTTACTTGGACATCATTACCAAAACAAAATTTCCAAAAGATCAACAAATAGAAGGAAGAGGAAGGGTGGAAATGAACTACAAAGGCTCATAAGGAAACTTTCTTATGTGATGGATATGTTCTATATTTTAATATTGATGGTAGTCGTCGTGCAGGAAAATAC
This sequence comes from Galeopterus variegatus, assembly GCF_000696425.1. Taxonomy (NCBI): domain Eukaryota; kingdom Metazoa; phylum Chordata; class Mammalia; order Dermoptera; family Cynocephalidae; genus Galeopterus; species Galeopterus variegatus. The sequence continues at coordinate 605 of NW_007732740.1, forward strand.
AATTGCCAAAACTCCTCTAATTGCATATGTAAGATCTTTATATTTTATGTAATCACAATATAAAGCCTAAAAAAAAATTAAATGCCTTATGAGAAGGCTTTTTCTTTGCTCCCCCACCCCCCAATGAAAAAGAAAAAAAGAAACAGTAAGGAAAAACTCAACTTAAAAAAATGAGAACTAATCAGGGCCTCATGTACTTGACTATATCATGTTTGTTTTTTTCTTTTTTTTTCAAGAATACACCAATTTCTGATTAATCACCTTTCAGATAAATGGAAAATACAGATTTTCTACTTACATTACTATTATTTTTTTGGCAACTGCTTGTTTCCTTTTCTCCACAGTTCAATAAAAAATAATTTTATTAGCAAACACTACATAGTGAATTAAATTATGTCCCCCCCAAACTCATTGAAGCTTGAACTGTCTCCCAAGTTTTTAGAAATTTAGCCCCTTCTGTGTGAACTGTCTCCCAAGTTTTTAGAAATTTAGCCCCTTCTGTGGACTGTTAAGAGGGTAGAAAATCCTATTATGGTAATTGAAAGGTAGAGTCTTGAAGAAGTGATTGTATTGTAAGACCACGCCCTAGTGAATGGATTAAAAATGGTGGTCATGGGCGAGGTTCTGAGGGCTTTAAAAGAAGAGAATCTGTCTTTCTCTTTTGGCTCTCTCTGCTTCCACCATGTTGGAATGTGAGACTCCTGGGTCACTGTCACCACCAGCAAATGGACTTTGAACTTCCCAGCACAAGAAACTGTAAGAAATAAATTTTGCTTACTTTATAAAATCACCCAGTCTCAGGTATTCTGTTAGAGCAACACAAAATGGACTAATACATACTATAATTCTAAATTTTACATTTTGTTCTTGTCATAGTCATCGCCGTCATATGCAACACTGAATATGAAGCAAACACTGACGGATGCTTTTAATTTATTTAATTCATTCCTAATGAACCATTTCTCAATATATCTGGATCACTTTTATTTTGCTTTGTTATGCTATGTTTTTGCATTTTTTCTTAAATTTTATAATTTCTAGGACTTTGCATAAAACAAGTCAACATCTTTTAAAAGTAGACAACATACATTCTACTGTAAGACAATAACACTTCCTAAATTTTTTTATTTGACAAATAATAAGACCATAGCATATTCAATCTAGATTTTGTACTATGGTTCTATATAAAATAATAAGATGATTTAACACTGAATTTTTTTATAACTACTTTTATAAATAATAAAAATAATTTCTGAATATGTTCCTACACAGCTCTGTGAATAAATTTAAAGAGATTTTATGAATGGCTATGCTAAATTATGAAATTCTGGGCTTCCAGGGCCATAAGAAATGTTTTAATATCTGAACTCAGAATACATCAGAGGGTGTTAGGGGTTGAATTGTTTCCCCCCAAAAGATCTTGAAGTCCTAATCTCCCCGACCTCCAAATGTGAATTTTTTAAAAAATAGGGTCTTTACAACTGCAATACAATTAAAGTAAATTAATTAGGTGGGTCCTAACCCCATACAACTAATGTCCCTATAAAAAGGGGAAAGGTAAACGCAGAGAAACACGCACAGGAAGAACACCATGAGAAGATGAAGGCTGAGATCAGCATGAAGCAACAGAAGTCAAGGAATGCCGAAGATTGCCTTAGAAGGTAATGCAGAGGGATAATGGGGCTTTTTAAAGGTGGGAAACAAACAGGAATTTGATCTCTTCTGAAAAAGTTCATGACGTGTGACAAAACTGTCTCTTTTCTCCTTCCTTTCAATCTAGCTTCAATAAAGTTTTTTTTTTAAATACGTTTTTAGTTTATTACTGTATATCCTTAAATAATATAATGTCCTTCACATATAACATAAGAGCCTTATTAAAAGATACTGTGATTCACCCTTTCCTTCCTTTGTGCTATTGTTATCAAAAAGTAATTTTACTTCATCGGTGAATTCTAAGACCTATTTGTAAGGTTATAATTGGTCATGGAATGTATTCACCTGTCAAAGAAAGTATACTTACTCCTTGAGTTAGTCTTTTTTGATGAAATTGAAACTACGTAATTTTCCAACTTTTCCACTGAGAAAAGTGTAATTAATGTTTCACAAACTCATTTAGAACGGCACTGGGGGCTGCTCTTTCTTGGGAACTGAGGGGGAGGCAGTAGCAATATACGTATGGTTTTATATTGTAAGCAAGACCAGATGACAGCAATCGCAAACCATGGATTTGAAGT
>NW_007732740.1:3490-6346 GCF_000696425.1 Galeopterus variegatus
CTGTCCAAATCTTGAATAAAGACATATTTTGATCCAGCAATTTCACTTCTAGGAATTTATTCCACAAATATACACACATAGATTTGTATAGAGGCACATATAATTAATTCCTCAAATAACAGGTTATGATTGCAAAATATTAAAAATTGACTATGTTATATCTGTAAAGTATGGTGCAGTTATCCCAAAAGGGAGTGAAAGACCTACATACCCACACATATTTTGTCCATAAGTCTGGATTTTGCAAGGGCAAAAATCTTTCAAATATTAAAGGTAGAATTTGTACCATAGACTGCTGCCTCCTGGATTAATATTTTGTTGTGGTTTCACTTTTATATTAGCACTTTGAATTTCTATGCATAAATTAAGCAAAATAAAAACCCAATAACACACCAGAATTTTCATAGTTTTCATTCACTATGTTAAAATAAATATAAATCAACATAGATTTTATTCAATTTCAGGTTTTTTACAGTTATCATATCCATTAACATTTTCTAAACATATCCTTATAAGAAACATAAAATGTTTTAATTCATGGTGCTTTATAATTTAAGACATCTAGTACAAATTGTCATAAAATATAAACTGAAAAAAAGGAAAAAAAATTCCTACAGTCAACTAGGAGCAAACCTTCATGTTGTCTAAAAGTCTACGTTGTGCAGTGTCCATAAGTAAATTTGTCCAGAGCATCAACATGAATGCCAATTACATAGGCAGCAAAGGAGCCAGATGCTGTTGGCAAAACATGCTCCAGAGTGTGGCATCTGGGTCCAATAACTGCCGTACAGAGCCCCATCTGTAGCTAAAGCTGTTGACTCTGCTTTGGGGAAAGAAAAATCAGAAATAAAGAAGGCAGTTAAATTCTAAGCAGTGCCAGGAATAGCAGAAGGCAGGTTGCAGTCAGCATTCAAATTACATCCGTAGCCCAATTTGCTTTTTAATGTCTTGAAACTGTGTAAACACTAAACTATGTTAACTCCAGTTGTTTAGAGCGATGAACACATGTAGGTAGTTCAGTAACTTAATACACACAGATCACCTAAAGAGATTTTATATTCCTGCAAATGTTCATTTTCCTAAAATTTTCCTTCATAAGGAATATTCTCATTTGATCTATTAATATATATGCTATTTTAAGCATTCATTATGGCACATAATATGATTTTCTTCAAATAGTATGAAATTTAAGAATCTTATTTGCAATTTTTAATAAGCTTTCTTTACAATGACTCCTCAAAATTAAATGTAATATTCAATACATCCTTTATGGAAAAGCCTTAAATTTATGCTCAATAGAAATTTGTGGGAAAGCTACAGAGAGCCCTAAACCTTAACTAAATAAGCTCTTACTTAATTACATAGGAACAATTAAATTAATCTATTTTTAGTGTTCTAAATATATAAATATATAAAAGTAAATGAATTGATAGCTCTATATTCAAAAAGATTAATCATTTGTAAGGTGTCGCTCTAGTCTTATCCATACATATATTTTTGAAAACAAGATAAATGCTAGGAATAATAAAACATAATGATACTTAGAGCATACTATATATAAAGAACTGAGGTAAATACTTTGTACACAGAATTTTATTTAATTATGACCACAACCCTATGAGAAACTACTAGTATTAGTTCTACTTTCTAGATGAAGAAACTGGAAGCTTGAGAATATAAGGAAAACTTTCTTACCCCAATTACTCTCTATTTTATTAATTTATGTTTTAATTTTTATTATATCCTTTAATTTATTTATTATATTTATATATTTGTATTCTTTACTATCTCCTTAAGTTTATCTATTAAGCAATAGATAAACTAAATGAAATAGACAAATTTCTAGAAAGACTAAAACTAATGAACTAACTCAAAAAGAAGCAGAAATTCTCAAAAGACTCGTAGCAAGCAAAGACATTGAATTAGCAATTTAAAAACTTCTGACGAAATAAGCCCAGGACCAGACGGCTTTACCAGTGAATTCTGCCAAATGTTTAAAGAATAATTAACTACAATTCTTCTGCAACTCTTCCAAAAAAGGTGGGAACAATTTTCAACACATCCTCTGTGGCCAGTGTTTCCCTGATAGGCAGAGACATCACACACACAAAAAGAAAACTACAGACCAATATCCCTCATGGATACAGAATTGAAATGCCAGCAAATGGAATTCAGCAACCTGTAATAAGAAGTATACATTATAACCCACTGGATGTATACTAAAAATGCAAGGTTGGCTCAAAACTTGAAAATCATTGAAGGCAATGTACCATATTAATAGAATCTAGGACAAATTGCACATATCGACAGATGCAGTAAAAGCATTTGACAACATCCAACATGTTTTCAAGAAACAAACAAACAAACTAGAAATAGAAGGGAACTTCCAGAATCTGATAAAATGCACCATAAAAAATCCACAGCTAATGTAATGCTTAATGGTAAAAGACTGCATGATTTTTCTCCTAAACTCAGGGAAAAAAAACCCAAAAATATCTCATTTTATCACTTCTATTCAACACAGTACTGGAAGTTGTCAGCATGACCAGACATGAAACAAACAAACAAATCATCAAGATTGGGAAGGTAGAAGCAAAACTATATTATCAGATACAGAAAATCCTAACAAATCCATTATAAATAACTAGAACTAATAAATGAGTTCACCAAGATTGCAAATTACAAGAGTCCTTTGAAAAAGTTCATGGAAAGATTGGTATTACCTTTAATTCTATTTTTTCCATGAACTTTTTGAAATACCCTCATACATGATCAATATACAGAAATCAGTGGTATTTCCATACACTAGTGAAAAGCAATCAGGAAATGACATTAAGAGAACAACTTTATTTAAAA
>NW_007732740.1:7041-9110 GCF_000696425.1 Galeopterus variegatus
ATGAACTTTTTGAAATACCCTCATACATGATCAATATACAGAAATCAGTGGTATTTCCATACACTAGTGAAAAGCAATCAGGAAATGACATTAAGAGAACAACTTTATTTAAAATAACATTAAAATGAATCAAAATCTTGAGTGAATTTTAAAAGAAGTACAAAATCTGTACACTGACAACTACAAAACACTATTGAAAGAAATCAAAGTCGGGCCGGCCCGATGGCGCACTGCTACAGTGCGCCGCTTGGGAGTGCGGCGCTCCCGCCGAGGGTTCGGATCCCACATACAGACTGGCCGCTCACTGGCTGAGCGAGGTGCAGGCGCGACACGAAGGGTTGTGATTCCGTTTCTGGTCCCGGTCCGGTACGAGTGCGACACTGAGGGTTGCGATCCGTTGCCGGTCACGAAAAAAAAACAAAAAGGAAAAAAAAAAAAAAAAGAAAGAAATCAAAGTCATAAATAAATGGAAAGATAGTTCTTGAACATGTATCGGAAGACATTATTATTGATATGGCGATACTTTCTAAATTGATCTTCAGATTCAATGCGATCACTATCAAAATCCCAGTTGTCATTTTTTCTCAGAAACTCACAAGTTGATACTAAAATTCACATAGAAATGCAAGGATCCCAGTATAGCCAAAATAGGAAAAAACAAACAAACAAACAAAACATTGAATGCATACTTTCTGATTTCAAACTTACTAAAAGCTGCAGTAAGAGAGTATGGCACTAGAATAAAGAGAGATATAGATTAATGGAATAGAATTAAGAGTCCAGAAACAAGCTCTTACATTTTTATTCAATTGATTTTTTTAAAAGCACCAATATAACTTAATTTGCAAACAATAGTCTTCTCAAGAAATGGTCCTGCAACAACTGGATATCCACATTCAGAAGACTGAAGTTGCACTCTTACCTATACCACNAAACTTACTAAAAGCTGCAGTAAGAGAGTATGGCACTAGAATAAAGAGAGATATAGATTAATGGAATAGAATTAAGAGTCCAGAAACAAGCTCTTACATTTTTATTCAATTGATTTTTTAAAAAAGCATCAATATAATTTAATTTGCAAACAATAGTCTTCTCAAGAAATCGTCCTGCAACAACTGGATATCCACATTCAGAAGACTGAAGTTGCACTCTTACCTATACCACACACAAAAAGTTAACCAATTCAAAACAAAGGCTGGCAGGTTAGGTCAGTTGTTTAGAGTGTGATGTTAAAACACCAACGTGAAGGGTTCGGATCTGTGTACTCACCAGGTGCCAAAACAAAACAAAACAAAACGAATATGAATTATTTCTAAACATGAGCTAAAAATATAAAGTTCCTAGAAGAAAATACAAGGATAAATCATTGTAACCTTGATTTAGGCAATAGTTTATTAACTATGACACCAAAAGCAAAATTAACAAAAGAAAACAGATCAATTGGTCTTCGTCTGAATAAAAACTGTTTGTGGTTCAGAGGATACCATGAAGAAAAGGACAATCCACAGAAGGGGAGGAGATATTTGTAAATCACATCTGATAATGGACTTGTATCCAAAATATATATAAAAAATTCTATCTCAAAATAAAATTCCCAAGTGGACAAAGAATTTGAAGAGACATTCTCCAAAGAAGAAATACACATATAAAAGAAGCACATTTTAAGATGATCAACATCATTAGTCCTTAGGGATGTTCAAATAAATGCACACTGTGATATCACTTCACACCCACTGAAAAAGTAAAAATAAATTAAAAATACAAACATCAATCAGTATTGGTAAGGTGTGGAGAAATTGGCACCCTCTTATATTGCTGGCAGGATTGTAAATAGTACATTCATTTGGAAAAATGTTTGGAAGTTCCTCTAAAAGCTAAACAGAGTTTACTGTATGATTCAGCAATTCCACTCCTGGCTGTTTACTCAAAAGGTCTGAGAATATGTGTCCATACACATACTTGTGCATACATGTTTATAGCATCATTATTCGTAACAGTCCAAAAGTAGAAACAATCTACATGTTAATCTACTGAAGCATAGTATTTGCCCATAAAAAAAGGAATGAAGT
>NW_007732740.1:10772-16980 GCF_000696425.1 Galeopterus variegatus
TTTTTTTAGATTTATGCTATAAGAGTAACATATTTTTGACAAATAGGCGGACAAATATAAGTGATGCATTTCATACACACATACATAAAATATACACACAATATGTTTGTCCAGCTATTTGTCCAAAATATGTTACTCTTATAGCATACAGCAAATAAACTGTGAGGACTCAAATATTAATTTATTGTCCATCATGGAATTATTTTTCACATATACATATATATGCACACACACATGTGTGTGAATTTATGTATTTCACACATATGTATGACTGTATTTTGAGAAAAATAAAAGCAGCTCCTGATGCCCAAGATATCCAGGGGCTAGCCAGATACTATAAAGTCATTTTACAGCTAGATCTTGGTGTTTTCCTGTTGAGCATTTCAGCAGATAATTTCATAAAACATCAATATCAGACAAGGTCACTCTATGAACCTGATGGATCATAACAAAAACAAGACTATCCTATAATCATATCTGAAGAGAAACAAAAACATGAATATCATCCAACCAAAAGAATAAGAAAACATTCTCTTTTCATGGCTAGTATGAAGATTGCTGCTGCTTTACAAAAATTTGGCTTTCACTCTTGCCTTGACTTCTATTTTTCTTGACAAAATTTACTATGAACTGAATCATAGAATTCTGCCCTTTCCTGACAACATCCTACCCAGAGCAAAGCTCCACTTTCTTAAATCCTCCCCCAAAACACATGTCACAAGCTCAAACCAATAAGTACTTTCTAGCACCCTTTTACCAAGTTGGCCTATGGATCTACATGGTGTGTGTTTTCCCTTGTTGCAATGAGTTATAAACCCAACTTATTCAACCATGGGTTTGAAGCTACAGGTTCAAACACATGGTGTTTGTCTGGTGGCTATTGACAGCATCAATGCATGCATACACAAATTAGCTTTTCGAATTAAAGAAAGAGATGATGTGGAAAATTACATATGTGTATCAAAGTCTCAAAAAGAAATACTAGATAATTGATAGCATTTATTGCAGGTAATAGTTAATAGACTTATTTTTTAAAAAATTTAGATTACTATGAAATTTTTGTTCATACCCCATCAACAGTTATTTCCCCCACTCTGTAGATGGAGATGCTACTAATATCAATTTGTGATAATATCTNAACATCAATATCAGACAAGGTCACTCTATGAACCTGATGGATCATAACAAAAACAAGACTACCCTATAATCATATCTGAAGAAAAACAAAAACATGAATATCATCCAACCAAAAGAATAAGAAAACATTCTCTTTTCATGGCTAGTATGAAAATTGCTGCTTCTTTACAAAAATTTGGCTTTCACTCTTGCCTTGACTTCTATTTTTCTTGACAAAATTTACTATGAACTGAATCATAGAATTCTGCCCTTTCCTGACAACATCCTACCCAGAGCAAAGCTCCACTTTCTTAAATCCTCCCCCAAAACACATGTCACAAGCTCAAACCAATAAGTACTTTCTAGCACCCTTTTACCAAGTTGGCCTATGGATCTACATGGTGTGTGTTTTCCCTTGTTGCAATGAGTTATAAACCCAACTTATTCAACCATGGGTTTGAAGCTACAGGTTCAAACACATGGTGTTTGTCTGGTGGCTATTGACAGCATCAATGCATGCATACACAAATTAGCTTTTCGAATTAAAGAAAGAGATGATGTGGAAAATTACATATGTGTATCAAAGTCTCAAAAAGAAATTCCTATAATCATATCTGAAGAGAAACAAAAACATGAATATCATCCAACCAAAAGAATAAGAAAACATTCTCTTTTCATGGCTAGTATGAAGATTGCTGCTGCTTTACAAAAATTTGGCTTTCACTCTTGCCTTGACTTCTATTTTTCTTGACAAAATTTACTATGAACTGAATCATAGAATTCTGCCCTTTCCTGACAACATCCTACCCAGAGCAAAGCTCCACTTTCTTAAATCCTCCCCCAAAACACATGTCACAAGCTCAAACCAATAAGTACTTTCTAGCACCCTTTTACCAAGTTGGCCTATGGATCTACATGGTGTGTGTTTTCCCTTGTTGCAATGAGTTATAAACCCAACTTATTCAACCATGGGTTTGAAGCTACAGGTTCAAACACATGGTGTTTGTCTGGTGGCTATTGACAGCATCAATGCATGCATACACAAATTAGCTTTTCGAATTAAAGAAAGAGATGATGTGGAAAATTACATATGTGTATCAAAGTCTCAAAAAGAAATACTGGATAATTGATAGCATTTATTGCAGGTAATAGTTAATAGACTTATTTTTTAAAAAATTTAGATTACTATGAAATTTTTGTTCATACCCCATCAACAGTTATTTCCCCCACTCTGTAGATGGAGATGCTACTAATATCAATTTGTGATAATATCTGGATAATTGATAGCATTTATTGCAGGTAATAGTTAATAGACTTATTTTTTAAAAAATTTAGATTACTATGAAATTTTTGTTCATACCCCATTAACAGTTATTTCCCCCACTCTGTAGATGGAGATGCTACTAATATCAATTTGTGATAATATCTCGATTTTAATAATTGATAATGTCATGAAAATAGCTCTGGGTTTTTATATTTTTGTATATTTTGAAACTAATATCAATATTGTGAGGTTTTCTATATTACCAAAATTATTTATTTTTTTCTTCCCATCATTAAGATATCAACTCACTATTGCCAGCTATGTCAAAGTTCCCTTTTAATTAATTTATCTGACTACTGTTGACCAGTCTTGTCAAATATTCCACTTTAATCACCAAAAATGAGAAACATTTGTGGAAATCCTCATATGCATGATATAATCAAGAATTCCCAGGCAAAAGAAAGCATATGAGTTATTTTAGAGGACATCCTGGAAAATAATCATCTGACTGTCTTTGTGTTCAATTTATCTGCTCCTGTAACAAGAAGACAAGCATTCCAGTTACAATACTCCGGAGTTTGCATTACTTGAGATTTATAATTTATACAGAAAATGTCAAGGAACAAAAGCTATTTACCAATATATATTTGGTTATTAAGCTTGTGGAATGATAGAAATAGCTACTCAGAATTTCTATTCAGAGTTCCTTCAGACTTCTCATCTAAGAGCTAATTAATACAATTGAGTTACAAAATATGTGGATAATTTATGCTGGAAAATTTATCAATAATTTTACTGAAATAATCCAAGCTCATAATAATCTATAGGTAATAAATTTCACGTTTTAATTAAATAGACCCCCTCCTTCTTTGTCATAATGTGGCACCTCTCATTCTGCATGGAAGGATCCAAAACAATACTGAGATGACAAAAGCATATTTTTAAAAAGCAAATGTATTTGTAACATGTGCCACATTCGGAAATTGCATTTCCAACTTAAACTTTGTTTATTACTTTGTTGATGTGACATCTGGACTTTGGTATTTGCAAATTTCAAATAAATGTGACACTATCTTGTCAGAGAATGGCTCCTCATGTCTGGGTGGTTATTTTAATTAAATGAATATAAAGTGAAAATAATGTCTGAATGCATCCCAAGGACACTAAGCACTCCAAGTAATTTCATGAAGAAAACTGAAAATATATTACTCACCGATAGCTTTTGTAAAGGTCAATACAGGTGGAATTGTTCTTGCAAGGATTCATTTTGCACTCATTGGATTCTTGTTCACAAAAATTTCCTTCCCAACCACACAGGCACACACACTGGTAACTCTAAGGGAATAAAAGTGTTATACAACTTTTAGTTACTATTAAACCTATAATCTGCATATTACTCTTGGCTATTTTGATCTCTCAGTAAGTTTCTATGGGGGAATGTTAATGCTCCCCCAAAATGTCTAGGTACTTTTAAAAACTGTGTGAACAGTTTTCTTTAGTATCTAATTCAATAAAATTTTGCAGTATGTCAATGAAATCTGTATAAGATATTAAAATCTTACATATTATGCTCATAATGCAGTACTATCATTCTAATATTTTTAAAGATAAATAGTGTGTTAGTAATATGTTTAGTGGTGTGAACTAAAGAACTAAGTTTACTATTCAGCAGTCACACAAGTCAAAAAATATAACTACAACAAAAACTTCTAACGGCTGTGTGGTGTTACTAACAAATAATTCACATATATAAATTTCATTGCTGTTGGTCAATTGAAATTGTAAGACTTTGCATATATTTTTCTAACGGATAGAGTTGACTTATAACAGCATTATTTAAAATGCTAGAAGTAAAATTTTGCTTTCCCAGTGTTGAGCAAACAAACAAAACACCTCAAATTACTGTGGGGCAATAGTTTCAACTTAAAAAATAATTTTGAAGAATAAGGGTCTTATATTTAGATGATCTAGATATAGCATTATGAAAAATGCTCAGATAAATATTAACTGTTATCTAGATCTGCACTTTTCAATTCAGTAGCCACTGGAGCACATGTGGCTACAGAGCATTGAAATGAGGCTAGCACCAGTTGAGTTGTCGATAAATATAAAATACACACTGGATTTTGAAAATTTAGTATAAAAAAAGAAATGCCAATATCTCACTAATGATTTTTACTATTTACATCTTGAAATGGTAATAGTTTAATTATAAAGTCTTAGACCAAACATATTAAAGTTAATTTCACCTGTTTCTTTTAACTTTTTAATGTGGCTGCTAAAAATGTTAAATTACACATGTGGATTCTCATTGCATTTCCATTTTACGGAGCTGTGCTAGATGATACCAAGACAGTTTTCCCATTTGTGAATGGAGTTAAGAAATCTATAGGTATAAACACATATATGAGTATGAGGAGCTAGAGCTCCCTGAGATTAGAGAATGTTTAATACAGTTTAACACATCCAGCATCTTGAACAGGACTAGAGCCCTGTAGATACTTAATTAAAGTTGGTTGTATTAACAAAGAATAATTATGATAGGGAAAATAGTGTAAAAGCTGTTAGTACCAAAACAGTTTCAAAAAAAATTATATATTTATAGCTTTGCTAAACGTAGACAGAAACTTTGTGAAACAACACTAACCAGAAAAACAAATAAATGCATGCTTCATATATGTGCATTTAGATTGCAATAATTCAAATGTCTGAAAAGTTCGACTCAGTATCACGCTTTGGTTTAACAAGGGCAATTGGTTTCCAATGCCTCATAAGCAGCTGAAAAGCAGAGGAATGAGAGCCACCCTACTGTCAAAATTAGGCTTTATTTCTGACACATGCACTAATTCTTCACTGAGTATTCATTAACAGTACCCATGGTTTGTTGGATTGTAGCAGCAATTTCCTCATGTGCTGTACTCCTTCGTCCATGAATGTGGTAACATTCACAGTTTTCATTAATTGTTTTTGGTTTATTTTGTTCCTTTTTATTTTTTGTAAGCATTAAAAGCGTACTTACTTATTGAGTGCAATGATTTTTGTCTTATAAATATGCTGTTTGAAATAGAAGCAATTCTACAGTAGGCAAGATAAAATCAGCTGTGGTGAATGGAGGAGAACCACCCCACTCAGCAGTGGGGGTCAGGGGAGAAAAGAATAAATGGTGTGTGCATAAAATCTGTGAAACAAGTTATGGTGCCCTTTAGTTATGTTCTAAAATTTCACTTCGTAATAGGTATGAATCACTTCTGTAAAGACAAAAGCATACGCATAGTAATCATTTCAATTTTGATAACTTGGCAATACTTTAAAATAAATTTAGCGAGTGAGTCATAAAGCCAATCAAATTTCTTTCCCATTAAATGTACATATTCCTTAAAAGTTAATAATTATTGGTATTCTTGATGATTTAATAGTAGAAAATTATCATCAATTTAAGGGTATAATTATCGTTAATGTGTCAGGTACCACAGCAGTGATCTCCAGATCTGATGAAGCTGAAGGAAAAAGAAACATAAAAGACTAACAATAATAGAATTTTTAAAAATTTTAAACATTTTAAAATGTAAATGTTGAAGAAAGCAGTAACGATTATTAGCTAGAAGTGGAAATAACACAGTTTGTTTCTAGTCATCAGTGTCTTGATTCAAAGCATTTTTCTGAATTCGGAAGCATTCTTGTTGCAAAGCAGTTTCCCACACAACTTTGAAAAGTCATTTTAATAGTAATATTAAATAGTAATTAAAGGTAACATACTGTTTTTTAAAACCACATTTCCTTGGAATTAAATAATGAAATTACACTTAAAAATAAATAAATAAATAAATA
>NW_007732740.1:17589-27319 GCF_000696425.1 Galeopterus variegatus
AAATAAATAAATAAATAAATATTGAAATAATAATATTTCTAGCCAGTTTTGGTGAAAGAGGGGAATATATTTTCTGAATTGAATAAAGGTTTGCATGATTTATCAAATTGGATATTCATAATTTTTAGAAAGTAAACATTACTCTTCCTGCCATATTCAGATAAAATACTTTGTGTGGTTTGAAAATACGCAGATAAGAAGGAGACAAGGAAGGGGGGAAGAGGAATGGGTAAAGCGACATGAAAATAAACTACATTGTATATTGAGAAGTTAAAATTAAAAAATAAAGGAGACAAGGATGACAAAAGATGACACAAATCTAGCATTGCGGACTCTATAGCAAGTGGGACAAAAGACAAAGACACCAGGTTTGATGGTTACAATGGATGAACCATGTAGTAGTTTAGTTTCTCAGATATTTTAAATCCCTTACAGTAACAAACGTAATATAAGAAGGATGATACAATTATGAATACAAATTTTGAAGTTAGAGAGATTAAGTTTGAACCCCATCTTTGCTGCTTATTAAATTTCTAGCATGTCTAATGTATTAGTTTTCTATTGCCACATAACAAATTATCACAATTTAGTGCCTTGAAACGACATAAATTTATCTCACAGTTTCCGTGGGTCAGTGCGCAAATGTGAGTTACCTAAATCCTCTACTTATGCTTCATCAGGCTGAAATCAAGGTATTGACTGGGGGCAGTGATCTCAACTGGGGCTTGGAGTTCTTTTCCAAGTTCAGTGGTTACAGCAGAATTAATTTCATTCTGGCTCTAGGGCTTATGTCTGCATCTTCTTGCTTGCTGTCAGGCAAGGGCTACCCTCAACATTCAGAAATTTTTCTCGTGTCCTTGATACATGCGCCATTCGCTTCTTCAAACACAACAGGATAGCTTCTGCTGCTGTTTCTTGTCTCTTTAAAGTCCCATGTAATTAGGTCAGCCCCATCCAGGAAAATCGCATGGTTGATTAAATCAAAGTCAACTGAGTGGAGGCCTTAATTACATCTATAAAATTTGTTTTTCTGTGCAATGTAACATAATCATGGCAGTCATATCTTATGTTTACAGGTTGTACCCGTACTCAAGGACAGGAGATTTTACAGGGCATGTAGATCAGCAGCTGGGAATCCTGGGGTACATTTTATAATTTTGCCTACCACATCTACTAACCTACTTAACTACTCTAAATAACTTACTGAAGTTGTCTAAGCCTCACGTATGTAAAGTACTAAATGACATCTACTTCATAAGCTTATTCTGAGCATTGCATTCAGTAATGAGTATAACATGCTTAGCCTAGTGACAAATAATTACCATCAATTAGTAACGGCCATTACCTCTAAGCATACCAACCTAGATCTGATGATGCCAAGGTGTAACAGGCAGAAAGTACTACAACTGGGTCAGAAATATTCATCTACACATTATTTGTTTGTATAAACAAATTAAACCACCTAATAGAAGATAACAATTATTAGGCTAGTAAAAAAGTACAGAAGGAGCAAGAGAATTCAGCTATGTGCCACGTACAAGCCACAAATTTGGATTTGATGAACAAACATGAGAAAATATAAATTAGGAAAACTGACTCAAGAAAAACTAGAAAAATGTGCTAAACCAGTAGATGTACAAAAATGCTCCACAGTAGGGAGATTGGCAGTCAACTACACAGACGCAAAGAAAATTACTCCCAAATCTTTAATTTCTTCCTGAAGTCAAATAGGTGTGGTGAACATAAAAACAGAGAAAACTGCTTAACTTATTTTTTGAGACTAGTAAAACCTAGTTACCAAAATCTAGCAAACATATAGCAAGAAATGCAAACTCAGCTAATCTTATTTATGATTTAAAAATTAAAATAAAATAAATGGAGGTAGTTGGATCTAACAATATCTTCAACATACATTATATAATGAGCTAGTAGGTTTTTTTTCACAGAACTACAAGTATGTTTCAACACAATAAAAAGTCTATTAAAGAAGGAAAAAATGGTTTGATCATTTCTGATGCAGAAAAAAATGTTTTATAAAATTCAATACACATTCATGAAAATTCTCTTAGCAAATGAGAACTTAATGGAAAAATCTTTATATTAATATAAGCTATCTACAAAATAATAAACAAAAATCCCTGTCAAACTGAGCAAATGTTAAATTCTTAAAAGAACAACCAAGGCAGATTAGATCTAAATTCTAGAGAAAAGGGAAGCGGGTTAAGTTATGACCACACTTAACTCTACTTTTCATGCCACAATATTTTCCTACTGTTACCCAGATAAATAGGGGCTAAGCAGAAATAAATAGCTGGAGCTTACAGCAGTCTCCTTGAATGAAGAGAAAACACTAGCATTCGGCTTGGTGGAGAAGATAGGTCCACGAAGAGAAGAGCAAAGAAATGAGCCCAAACTTTAATGAGCAATATCCTCTAGAGTATTTGTTCCCTCCTAACCTTACATTGTTAATGTGAAACTACCCAAAAGCAAAGCTTCAGTAGTCTAGGGGTGCTGGGAAGATAGAGGTTGGAGTTTAGGGCCTGCTAAACACTTCTGGATCCCAATTAAATTCCACAATCTAAATAAGGACAAACCAGCAAAAAACTCAGCCCAGACCATACTAAAAATTAGGTCATCTAGAGATTTAAAATTAGGTCATTAGGTATTCTACCTGGTCATCTATTTGAGTAAATTAGGTCACCGTTTGTATTCTATCTGGCTACCAGAAAAAAACTAAATCCGCTTTGGAGAATGTTGACATTAGATAGAACTTTTTAATGTTTGAGTTAAATGTTCATTATTCAATAAAATATTAAAAGAAGTGCTGGTGGGCAAAAGTCAAAAGAAATACAGACAGTAGAGAAAGACTCTCCAGACAATGTGATTATTGGATAGAGACTTTAAAATAACTATGATTGGTATGCACAAGAATATAAAAGAACAAATACGGAATCACACTAGAAACCTAGAATCTTTAAAAGAGACAAAAAACTCTGAACTTGAAAATTATAACAACCTGAAATTTAATGATTTAATTAATTATTTTAATAACAGAAACTTTAGAAGAGGATTCGTGAACTGGCTAGAGATGAATATCCAGACTGAAGTATATGAATCAAAAAGGACAGAAAAGTCAAAAAAGCAAACAAGCGAAATGTGGGAAATAATAAAAAGAGACAATATATATTTAATTGGAGTACCAAAAAGAGAGGATAGAGAGATTGGATAAGAGGAATTCTTGAAAAATTACTGTGTGATTTTCCAATGACAAAAAGATAGTAAGTACAGATTTAGAAAACCTTCCGGACCTATACGGAACAAATACAAAGACAATTTTATCTAAGTTAAAATTGCTGACAGTGAAGGGAAAATAATCAATCTTAAAGCAGAAAAAGAACAAAGACAAATTACCTTCAAAGGGACACTAAGACTCGTAACTTACTCCCTGTTAGTGGAAGCAAGAACCCAGTGGACAAACATCATAATAGAGTGTAAGAAAATAACTGTCAACCTAGGAATCCCTACCAGTCAAATACCCTTGAATTATGAAAACAGAATAAACACATCTTTAGAAAAACAAAACCTAAGAATTTACTGCATTGTTTAAGATTGTGGGGATTTGGTGACAGCCTGGATCTAAAATTTAGGCTCCATAAAATTATTAGCTATACAAGTATAATCTTAAGTATGTTACTTAATCTCAAGGAATGATATGAATAATAGTACCTGCCTGATGAGGGTGTGAGCATCAGAGCACTTAGTATAGAACTTCCTATGATAATAAGATAACAGTAAATTTTAACTAAACTGTTCTGATGTGCTGTGACCTGTCCAGCTAATCTCTCCTACACGTATAGAACTTCCTATGATAATAACAGTAAATTTTAACTAAACTGTTCTGATGTGCTGTGACCTGTCCAGCTAATCTCTCCTACATCTGTCTCTGTTTCTTGCTTCTTTGACTCTCTTCCAACTGGAGTAAATTTGCCTACTTCCACCATACCCTGCCTAAACTTCAAATTTTATTCATCCCTAGTTCAAAAGAGATGTCACATTGCACCTGAAGCCTTGATCATTTCCTGAGGAATACTTTCTCATAATTACTGTTTTATCTTTTATGATACTTTTAAAGTACATTAGTTACTTATGTACATATTAACCTGTTTTCTGCTTAGTACTTACTGTATTTAAAAATATCTTATTTTATAGCATATTTCTCTCACTAACTTGCAAAATATGAATTCTAAGAGGGCAGAGATTTTATCTTCATTGTTCACCAATTATCATCAGTATCTGGAATATTATCTTATACATGTATTTGGATAAAAGAATGGATGTTGGAGCTTGAAATATATAATATTAATTGTAACAGTAGAACCATGGAGAATATTTTGTTTACAATTTCTATATATTTGACAATCTCATTTTCCTATGAAGAAAAGTATTTTTTAGAATTTCTTTAAATAAGACTTTCATTACAATCAACCCAAACCACTTATACAAATAAAGATTTAAAATCCCAATGAAAGAAAATGGAATTGGTTCCATTTTGAAAGCATTTACATACTGGGATCATTACAGTTAATTCAGCCTTAGTCACAACATTAACCTTACTAAAATGTATGCTTCGTGAAACTTACTATTTGATTTCTAAAAATTTAGATTCCCTCTTAAAGAATAAAAATGACATGCTCAAATTGTGAAGTTCTTTTTTATTTACTATTTGTTTGATTATAGACAAAAGGACAGACAAAGATTTCTTTTTTCTTTAATAAAAAGAAAAACATTTTTGAAGTAAAATCCATAATGAATTCAATCCTTGTAAGAATAAAGGGCTCTGCCTATTGACTTATCGTCTGTTTTCTTTAAATGTTATTTTAAGTATTCATTTTAATCTACAAAGACTGACAGAGTTGGCCACAGGCACAAAGATTTCCAAATACTGAATAATGATATTTGGGATTAGACATAAATACAGTAATCTTTATTGTTAAAAACAAACAAACAAAACCATGTTAATATGACTTCTTTCAGCTGGAGAAAATGATTTATCTTGGTGCTTAAAATGTAAAGTGAAATAGTATGTATTATTCTGACAGAAAGTTAATGGAATATTTAAAAACAATTTCTGTAAAAGGTTATAAATGCTGAATTTGATTGAACATATTTTGAAATAAAGCAATGGAAATACATGTTACAATGAGTGATACTTTCAAGGCAAAACTGTTGTAGAAAAACATAATTTCTTTAATATGGAAAAATGTAATATAAATATATGAAGAGTATGAAAAGCCACATGGTAGATGTGGATATTATAAGGTATAAATCAAGCTGCACTAGCTTTTAAAAACATTTTTTAAAGGAAATATAACCGTGTAAGAAATTTAGTCATTGTTTTCATGTGATTATATTTTTAGTTAGTAATAAAAAGAGTAAATTAGTATTTTAGTGCATAACATTCTAAGTGAGGAAAATAGCGTTAAGTACACATTTTCACTAACATTATTTTCTACATTTTAGTCAATCTACTAATAAAATTCATATTATAATTGTCAAAATAACCTCAGCTGTTTCTCTACCATGCTATTTTTGAGCTATAGCTTCTATTAGTTACCAATACTTATCATTTAGTTTTCTTATGGCATGCCCTACCTTTATAAAACACTTGTCATCTGTTTTAAAGGATTCCCTTACCTTTGAGAGGTATTAAAAAAAATAAATAAATAAACAAGACCTTAAAACTAGAACAAAGGGTCTTAGACTACCAGTACCAGACCGTGGGAAAATAACTCACTTGTCAATGATGTGTACCGTTCAAGCACATTGCTTACATCTTGAAAATATTGACACAATTTGACAATTGAAGATACAGTTTATTACCCAAAGCTTTCTCCCCAGGACACATGCAATACTTAAGAATACGGAAAATATAATCTTCTGAGAGACTATCACCAACATAAACGTGCAGGATATGAATGCAGTTCTGCAATAGATCATTTACATGTTTGAGACCATTAGTTTTCTGGTCTGAAAGCCAAATAACAATGATAATAGAAGCATACCATGAACTGAAAATCACTTTTTTTTTTTTTCCCCATCAGGCATTTTCCAAGATATTTTGCAGGATAATACACAGGTCCTTTGCTCATATTTAGTTTTCCAGGCTATTAGAAAGACCATAGAATTTTATATGCTTCATTGCTCAAAGATGTCTTAGATATTATATCATTTGGCCCAGTGGTTTTAAAATTGTGTTTGTTAATTTTAAATAAGAAAGCCATATAGAAACACATTTCCCTAGGGTGTGCAAGTAAATAAGGCAGTGAAAAGCAGGGAAGGAAGCCCTGAGTCTTGCCCATTTAGCTGTCTTGGCCACTCTCTCTACCCACAGCCCGTAAGGACACCAATAAGCCCCCATGTTTCTCAAAGCACAGTTCAAAAACCACTGGTCCTTCCCACTTATTTCATTTTATAATGAGTAATTGAACTCTTGGAGGTTAATTACTCAAGCTACTCTAACTAGATGACAGCAAAACTGGAATTAGAACTCATGTCTCCTGTCTCCCTGTTCAGTATTCCTAATTGCAGCTAAAAAATAAATTTAAAACATCTCACAAGTTAATAAATGTATAAATAAATATATATATTTTTGAAATATACCATGAAGAGACTGTGACAATTTTAAGGCAATCTTCAGATTATGTACATTGAATAATCATCTTAATGGATGAATCCCCATATTCATATTTCTCTGTATATGAGAAAGTGGCTGGATGCTCTAATTGACACCAATATGGTGCCATCCCCAGAGTAGTGACAAGTAGTTACTCTCAATAGAGATGGCAATGGAGAAAGCCCCAATATTAACCTGTATTTACATAAAGATTCAGCTTGAACTGTACACACCTGGAATAAAGAGAACTACACTGACTATACAGATTATTTTCAGGTTAGGTATGGGCAATGCTTATTCTCACCAAGCTTGATAATGATAAAGCAATCAAAAATCACTGCTTTGACTAAATGATGTAGTCATGGGATATGTGCAGCCCCAAGATGTATATAAATTATTGTGACTATAAGTTTTTAAACTCTAAGTACAGTACTCATTTTCAGATTAGTGACCCCAAAGAAAATGAGGATCTATAGAAGTAGAAGAATAAGCTAGACTTTTTCTCAGCAGAGATAGAGGCAAGTACCAAAAAAAATAATAATAATAATAATCTTTGTTTGCTGTTTTTACATATTCTTCAACACTTTCTTATAATAGCTCATCTTATAACTTGGTAAAATAAAATAATGAGATAATATAAATATATTTTCAATGTTATTTAAACCTACTTTGGCTATTTTACAATGTATAAAGCTTTTGGCTGTTGATAATATTTTATATCTATTAGGATTTTTATTTTAAGTTCTGTAAGATTAGGTAAAGGTTTGCTTTAAGATTAAATATAAAGCGTTTATATGCAATTCTATATACATATGCACACACACCATATATTACATATAATTACATGTTCACAATATATTGATATAATTATATATATAGCATATGTAATGATATATGCATATAATATACATTGTATATAATATATAATTATAGATATATCTAGCATATTTTATGACATATGCATACAGTTTATTACATATATATTATATATTCTATATATACATATATAACATTAAATTTAATGTCATCTCAATCTAAAGCTTATTTTCACAGAGATTAAGTAGTAGTCTTTAGCAAATATCACACATTGTAATCACATTGCAGTGTTTCTGTATATGTATGTATATATACAGAATAATTTTAAACATAATTATTTCCTACCAATTTCCAAGAGAAATTCCAGGCAAATCACCTATAGAAGAACAATCATTAGAAGGGAAATAATGTAAACTGGCCTCATCTGCCATGACCTGGACAATTATTGAATGCTTTGTATATCTGTAGGTTATAGTTCCTTGATATGAGGACTGTTTCATCTTATGGTTAACCATCATGATTTTAGTGCAAGCTGATAAGGAACCTTTGCAGTAGAAGTCAGTAGTAATAAGGGTGATATAAGAACTTAGCCATAACTGTTGTAATGAAGAAAGTGGTGACTGAGAAAGAAGCAGAACTGTGCAACAATGCTTAGAAAACAGTGAGCTGTAATTTCAAATATTCTTCTCATCATCAGCATGTTAGGACTCTATGATTCCCCAGTAGTATTCTAAGAAACAAATTATTTATTATCAAAACTCATTAATTTATTAAAACAAGCACTCCAAGGTTGTTTGACATTTTAAAATTCACACACAATAATTGTCCATATGAGTTATAGTGGTATGTTTTGATACATGTATACATTGTGTGATGATCAAATTATTGAATTTAGCATATCCATCACCACAAACATTCATCATTTTTCTGTGGTGAAAACATTCAGAATTCTCTTTAAAGTATTTGGAAATATACACTATAATACTATAATATTGTTTACTACAGTCATCCTTATAATTTAATGTTGATGGGTTAATCTCTACACTTTATCCTCTGGATGATCAGAGACCAAAGATATAGGTATTTCTTCCTCTCTCTCTCTCTCTCTCTCTCTCTCTCTCTCTCTCTCTCTCTCTCTCTCATTAAGGAATGAAGCTTTCTGTTGTCGTTCTATCCATAAGTAAATATGTGAATGGAGACAAAGGTAAAATACCCTGGATAGGCGTCAGGGTATATAGAGTCTACTGAACATCTCATCTAATTGGTCTTAATTTTAAATAATGAATTTGGAGTACTTGAATTTTCTACTAACTCTTTTCATTCTAAAATGATCATTTTTTTTATTGCTTTATTTATATTTCATACAAGAGCCAAGTGTGTCAACAAGGACAGTTTCTCTATTGTGCCAAGTATCCACCAGCTGTCTAAAGCATTTCCACTGATTTTTTAATTCCTGTGAACAAATTATGTTCTGAAATTACAACAGAAATACAATAAGTTGTCACTACTTAGGGTTTTTCTTAGAGCTACTGTTAAAGTTTGCTTTTGTTTCCAATCACTTAAAACAGCTCATGAGGCAAATTTGTCTTTAGAAACACATGGAGAGAAAGTCTTATTATGCCACAATGATTAATATTTATTCATAGAGCACACAATAGATACTATTCTTAATGACTTTCAGTTGAATAAAATCAGCAGTCATTGTCATGTAAAGAAAGGAAGCAGAATCTCTAAGGGCTAATTTTTGACTTGTGATATGAAGTTTACAAATAGTTTCCCAGGCATTTATGTTTATTCTGTTACTATAAATATTATTATATTATTGTAATTACAATATTATTTTATCATAATGCTGTTGGTCAATGGCATTGTATGTATTTTTTGTTGTTAATTATTAATTATTCAAAGAGATTTGGGCATAAATAAATGAAATCCTGTTATAATCATCTGACTTTAGTGAACGAGAATAGTACTTGAGTGATCAATTACCCTCTCTAATACTCTCAACTTATATATATATAAACACACATACATATATATGTATATACATACCCACACACAGATATATGAGGGTACTAAAAAATGTTTGTGGAAAGATTTGTATTATTTTTTAATTCTATTTTTTCTATGAATTTTTTGAAGTACCAACTTACATATGTATGTGTGTGTGTGTATAATTCCTGTTTTCTTTCTTTCTTTCTTTCTTTCTTTCTTTCTTTCTTTCTTTCTTTCTTTCTTTCT
>NW_007732740.1:27979-69667 GCF_000696425.1 Galeopterus variegatus
TACTTTTTTTTTTTTAATACAACTGGGCCAAGAATAGGCATATTTTAGGGATATATTTTTTAAAGGGATTTTCCTTTCATATATAAGAAATACTCATTTGTTAAGACTAATTCATTATAGTTTATCATTGTAATTATTTTATTCCAAAAGCATTGTATAACCGTCAACCCAGAATTCCTAGGTTTATTCTCTAGTGAAGTCACCAAAAGCATAACTACGATGTGGCTATCATTTCCCTTAAGACATTTTCTACCTCCAAAACCTCAAATCATGGTATTCTGTCTTTTGGCACTATTTCTGATAGTTCGCGTCTCCTTACCTTTCATCTCTACATAACCTTATATTCTACTTTTGTTAATCCTTTTCCTTTAGTACCCTGCTTTCTGTTAGTTCTCTTTGATCCAAGGCACCTAAAATGGAGCTGGGAGGCCATTTTAACTTCAGCTTCAGGCACATCTTATCAAAGGCATCCTAAACTCTTTTTAAACTCTTGCAGTCAACCACACCCAAAGACACCTGAACTTTTAAACTTTTCTAATCAATCACGAGAGTCACACCTCCTGGAAGAATAATGACTATTTGAATGCCAACCATCTGTTGACTGTTATTTCACATACTTCCTGTCAAAATAAAGAATTTCTAGCTGAGGATTGTCTCACAGACTGCTATAACCAATCCCTTACTACTAAAACTACTTAACAATGCTAGCACCAGTTGTAATGTTAGACAGTTTTGTAAAAATCTCTCCTTCTGCTTGGTCCTTTTTCCTTTGTAAGTCCAACATTTTGTTTCTCTGAAGCACTTCTCAGGGTAACTTGGAAGTGCCTGTGCTGCATACACTCAGTTTGGCTCAAATAAAGTCTTTGGTGTTTAAGTTGTGCCTCAGTTTCTTTCCAGCTTCACATCCTGCTTTACTTCCCAGCTTAGATACCATCATATAGTGTTTTCCAAAATGGAAAACCTATGCCACTAGTGGTGCATGAGATAATGTAAGAAGTACAGGTTTACTTTATTTTAATTTTTTTTTTATTTATTATTACTTTAATTTGTATTAGGAAAATAGAACAAGTACATCAAATTCTGAACAGATTACTTAAGAAAACTTTATTTTAATTAAAAAACTAGTTCTATTTAAATGGTATAAAAATTTGTGTCAAGAACACAAATTTCTCTAATCTTAATATTAATTTATAATATTTGGAACTGTATGATAAAAGATATGCACATGAATATGCATGTGTGTTATTCTGACTGCCATTGTACATGCAAAGTTTTTTATTCTTTAGCAGAAATCCTTTCTCTATGTTTGGTAAGCTAGTATTCTATTAGACTATACCCAGAGGAATGGAAATCATCAAGTCCAAGGTATACCTGTTCTCCAATGTTCATTGCAGCACTCTTTACAATAGCTAAGATTTGGAACCAGCCTAAATGTCCATCGTCAGATGAGTGGTTATGGAAAATGTGGTATATCTGCATAATGGAATACTACTCTGCTGTAAAAAGAATGAAATACTGCCATTTGCAACAACATGGATGGACCTAGAGAGAATTATATTAAGTGAAACAAGTCAGGCACAGAAAGAGAAATATCACATGTTCTCACTTTTTTGTGGGAGCTAAAAATAAATAAATAAATAAATACACAAATAAACGGGTGGGGGGGGGAGGGAAGAAGACGCAACAATTACAGTTCCTTGAAGTTGATATGACAAGTGAACAAATATGAGGTTGTTGGGAGGGAGGGAGGAGAGGGAGGAGGGAGGGAGGTTTTGGTAATGGGCCACAATAATCAACCACATTGTGTATTGACAAAATAAAATTAAATTAAAAAAAAAAAAGAAAATCCACATTCCAAATGTGGCTACTACAAGTCCTTGTTATCATTATCTTTGACAATACCAGATGTTTTTTTTCCAATTAGTACAATGTTAAGTTAGAAATGGGAATTCATTAATGAAATTATTATTCAAACTACATGAACTAATTAAATATTTTAGAGACATCACTAAAACATTTTAGAGCTATCTCTTGCTCCTTTGTGACCAGAGTGTAGTAAGCCCTATAGCCTCTAACCATAGGAATGGCACTCTAGGTTTTATACTTAAATTATCCTATATCCCTCCCCTTGTTCAGAGATTTCCCATTTATGTGACTCCGAAAGATGCAAAGCTGAATCCAATGACCAGAATATTGTCACAGTTGTCTAATATGAAACTTTCATGCAAGTAATTTCTGAGACCACCAAAAGATAGAGAATGAGGACATAACTGATGTAATACCTGTCTGCACAGTTGCATGATTTGGACTGTGGTTTGTTATCATTATAACCTGGTAGTGAAGTAGTGGGAAAGGAGGCAATTAACTCCTGTTTCTAACTATTTGTGTGTATGGAGACCTGTTAAGTGAAAATAATTGCTACGTTCAAATAAATTTCAGGTTCACTTTCCAAATCTTTAAGGACTATTCCTGTGCATTTTGTAAAATAACTGAAACAAAATTCCTCTCTTTTATACCACAATTTCATTGAAAAATTAATAATTTACAGCAAATATGGAAAATATCACTGATCAAGGACAAAATATTTCTTTAGAAAACCAAATATTACTTTTAAATTATATTATATAATATATAACTATAATATATATTACACCCCTTTTTTATTAGATATATCATGCATGAATGCCCTACCTACTTTTAGACAAACCAGTTAATATTTTCTGTTAAAGGCTTGGAATGTAACGGTTATTAATTGGATTTCACATCTAGTAACATCTCGATAAATCACATCTTTTATGATCATCACTATTATATATTCTAAATAAATACATATACTTTTCAAACAATTTGAAAAGTTTCGGGGTTTACAATAAAATAGTTCATTTTTCTTAAGTGAATTTTTTATATAACTCTCAAAAATAATATATATTCATGTAACTTGTAAATTAACTTTATTTCTACCATTTAATTCAGAAATAATTACTATTTTTAACATCTCTGTGATTTCTTTCCCCCAAAAAATCTTATTTTTTAAAAATTACTAAACAGTTATTCAAAATCTTTATTCCTTAAAGGAAAGTCTCCAAACTTTTTTAACTGATCGTATTTAATTGTTAGACATTTTAGAGTTTTGTGTTAAAAAGATAATGGTATCTTTAAACAGTATAAAACTCATATGCGTGCTCATAACTTATTTAGTCTTAGAGAATTTGCCTTTTTTTGATTTTTTGGTTTGTTTTGCTTTTTAATTTCGCTTTCCTCACTTAAAATTAAGAACCAAAAGTTTGAATGATCTTCACTTATTCTATGATTCTTCAATTTGTGCTGAGCTAATCAGCCCATTTACAAATACATCAATGCATTTTCTTACATGAGTTGCAACATACATAACATACTGAACAAAAAGGCCTATAAACAATAGGTACTTTTACGAACTTTTATGGTCAACATTGTGATCTTCCTATAGGAACACTATAGTAATTTTGAGGCAAAATTTAAACCAGAAATTTTTTGTCTGTTTTGTTCATTAAAATATCTCAGACATGTGGAATGTAAGTTGTATAATAAATATTCAATAAATACTTGTAAAATTTTAAGAAAAAGATCGTATTAATTTTCTTTTGCTTCTGTTGAATTTTTGTTTAGTAATTTTATGATACTACAAGGTGTCTTCAAAAAGTCATCGATAGATTTGCATTATCTTTTAATTTTATTTTTCCACAAACTTTTTGAAGTACCCTTGTATGTTTATATTATTGTCAGGTCTCTTACAAAGTATATTGACAATTCAATAGGTTTTATATGCTCCTTGATTGCTTGTTTTTGATATATATTTTCAAGATATAGCTATCTACAAATAGAGCTATTACTGAAAATAGAAAATATACTATATATGTATTAGAGATGTATAGATTTTGAAGCAGTTTTATGGCATGGAATTTGTTGATGAAACTTCTGTCCTCTTTAACAACCAGGGACTTCAAGAAGTGTTTGATAGTCTACTGGCTTCTGAAAATTGTTTTTTTTTGTGTGTGTGTGTGTGTGTGTGTGTATTTTGGAAAGAAGCCATTCAAAATGCTTGTCCATTTTACTAGGTTATTTTGTGTGTGTGTGTGTATTTTGGAAAGAAGCCATTCAAAATGCTTGTCCA
Organism: Galeopterus variegatus; assembly: GCF_000696425.1. Taxonomy (NCBI): domain Eukaryota; kingdom Metazoa; phylum Chordata; class Mammalia; order Dermoptera; family Cynocephalidae; genus Galeopterus; species Galeopterus variegatus. Next base: position 32,130 of record NW_007732740.1, read on the forward strand.
TTTTACTAGGTTAAGGAATGGGTACAAAAATGTCAAGGGATTTAATTCAATGTGGTGAACAGAAAGTTACTTCATGTCTTTCACTTGGAGAAAAGACAGAATTCAGATTCTGATTCATAAGACTTCATAAAGATCATTCATATTTCTGAGTTATTGCTGTATTGTCTACATAGATCAATATCCAAGAGATGAGAGGGATGATTCATCTGTTCAATATGCTAATAGGTTGATAGATTATTTTTAATTATGAAAAATGAGACCCCAAACTGGTTTGTTAGTAGATTCTGTCAAAATCTAGCAAGGAAAAGAAGTACAGTTTAATTTGTTACAGTTTAATTCCAAGATTTGACTGTTCTGATGTTTTTCTTTCAGGAATGAAATATAGCATATTCTATTAAAAATTCTGTGGCTTAGAATTCATACCATTGATAAGAGAGACTTTAGGGTGTGAAGTCCAATATCTCTGCTTCATTATGTGAGGATGTAAAGAGGTCATGTGGTCACTCTGCTAATAAAGGAAATATCTATAACAACATGGCCTTCCTCTGGCGCAATAGGTGAGAATCTGTTTTGTTGTCTTTTTCAGCATTTAGAGTACTGCTTCCTCATAGTCCTCGGTTCTTGCCCCCTTTTTTCTCCATCTTTAAAGTCAACAGTTGAGCCTGGTTGCTTCAGTCCTCTCATTGCTTTCTTCTTCTGTCTTCAAATCTCTCTTTCTGCATTCCTCTGATAAGAACGCCTATGGTTACATTTAGGGGTCCACACAGGTAACCCAGGGTAATCTCCTCAAGATCCTTAATTTAATTGGATCTACAGAGTCCCTGCTTTCATATAAAGTAACTTTCACAGATTGCAGGGATTAGGAGCTGTATATCCATAGCAGACATTGTTCAGTCTCTCCCTTGTCCACTTGGCTATGCTCTGGCATCTGTACACAAAGGCAGCTCTCCAGTCAGCTCATCAAAAAAGCTTTCAAGTTAAATTCCACTACATCCTTAAATTTTATTCAATTAATCACATAAAATGCTTTTTTAAAAAAAAAATTATTTCTAATCTACTATCACTACTTTATTACTAAGCCTCAATTATGGCATCTACTTTCTGTATGATCTGCATGTCTCTGACCACACTCATTCCTATTTCATAGCAGCCAGTGTTACTTTTCTAAAAATCAAATATAGCCATGTCACTCAACTCCTGAAAACCTGCTTACTCCTACCATCCATGGGACAACATCAAAATCTATACTTTGGAATAAACTGCCCATTCAAGTCTGAGATCAAAAATTCATTGTCTTTTTTACCACCCTACATCATTCTATCCAAACCAATATGCTTCAATTACATTAAAAATTACCACTATTTTGTGAACATGTACCATAGAATTAACTTCAATTTTCAGCTTGGCAAGTTCCCATTCATTCTTCAGGAAGGCAGGCTAAATTTCATGATGATTTTTGTTCATTCTGCTGTAATTTAGGGGGGCATAGAATATAAGTAGTAAAATTGTAGAAAAATATAACCTTAATGTACGCAGTCTTGTAGCAGTACATAAGCAAAGCAGTTTTTTCAGGGGCCAGAACAAGGGTCAGGCCCGAGCACACTGAACAATGCATAAGCAACGCAGCTTATCAGGGGCCGTGACAAAGGTCAGGCCCAAGCACACTAAACATTAATAGCCCCCACCAGTTTCAGGAAATAGCTGGTTCAAAGGCCATGAAGCCAGACCCCGGGGAAGGTAAACAATTGAAAAATGCGATAAGGGGTGCCAGCCTGTTAAAGCCCACCTGTAAATCCAAAAGGCACCAACTGATGCCCACCTGTAAATCTAAAAGCACCACAGATAACCAACAGATGATCATATCACAATATCCGTTCAAAAAAACTGTGTAAAAGCTGCTTGCATTGTGAATTCAGGGCCGCTCCTGTCCTGAAAACGGGGCGACCTCTAGCATGCCGGAAATAAAAACCTCTTGCTTGTGCATCGATCTCTGTGCCTCCTGGTCTTTGCGAGATGAACCTTCCCATCAAGTAAGAATTGTGCTTTTAGGCCGGTCTTACACTGCAATGCAGAAAAAATACAGGGAGGTCACTGAGGTTTCCCGACTTTTGCATCTTTTGGGTCTTTACAATTCATTTATATTTATCTTACAACACTTGTATAGCCTTTTTCTTTTTTTTAACCATTCTATCTCTTCAACATGAATTTGAGCATCTGGGTGGTTCTGGGCGCAGCTCATCTTTGTATTCCCAGAGCCTAGAATTTGGCAGGAAGAAGACAGTGGACAAATAAGATTAGCTGAGTGAATGAGGCCTACAGAGGAAAGTGATAATAACTAATGCCCATGATAATAACATAATTGAAGAACTTTTCCGTCTCTTCAAGATTGCTACCTTATATTATACTAAATATCTCCCCATAAATAATATTTGATTGTACATGAAATTAACTTCTATTTCTGCTTTATTATTTTTTCTTTTATATAGGTTTTACTCCTTATTCCTTACAGATACAGTAAAAATAATATATTAAACATTTGACTAGAATTTTAAAACTTCCCAGTGATACAAAGGTTATATAAATTTTCCACTGAGTTGCAAACTATAGTGATTTTATATTTTCAAACCCTCTTTTTAAAAATAAATTATTATACTGATAAAACTTGTTATTCTTTCAGAATTTATTTTTATGAGTTCCTTCATTCACATGTTGAATAAAGGAGCATGTTTGCAAATTTCTCCAAGTTTAAAACCTCTGTATGCTCACTCAAAGATATCCCTCTGAAATCAATCTCTTTCTCTTTTTGAATTATTGTTATTAAAGAAAGAGATAGGGCCTGATTGCTTTGCATAGAGGCTTAAATCAGTATTTTTTTGTATGCCCAACGTCCAGTGCCTAGAAATATCTGTTAAGTGAATGAACAAGATGACTATTCAGTAGATTTGTTTTTCATAAATGGAAAATTATTTTTTGAAATGCTACCTGAATTTTTCATAAATGCATGCATTGATTATTCCCTTCTTTAAAAATAAGCTTTACTATCATTTCCAAGTCAGAATGGTAAAATGCCTTTGTGTTTTACTAAACATGGTATGTAAAGTATGAAATAGAATAAAAAGTATATATAAATAATCTTTCTTTTCTTCTCAAAACCAAAGCAAGTTTTAAATAATAAATATTAGAGAACAACATACATTGAGGAAAGTTAAATAAATGGTAGATTAAAAAAATATTTTGCATTTAATTCTATCATTAACTTACATATATGAGCTTTTAAAAATTCACAGGTTATATGCAAATTAGCAAAATATTTAAGTTCTTAAAATCATTTATTTAGATTAAAAAAAAATTTGGCCTTAAGGAACAGCCAGAGACATTGATTCTAAGATTAGATATATATAGCCTAAAGCACAAGCAACAGAAAGAAATTCTGGCTAAGTTAACCAAAAGAGAGGAAAATATGAGAGAAGATACAATTTATTTCAAGACTATTGGGTTAACTAACATAACATAATGAAAAACAAAAGCCTCATACTATAAAATCCAAGGCAATCCTTGTGATTCAGAAGGTTATCTTTGGCTGCTTGATATGAATCACCTAGGTGCTTGTTAAAAATGATAGATTCTTGAGTCCCCCAGCCCAGAATTACTGAATAAAAATACTTAGTGATTGCCTCCAGGTATCTGCATTTTAACACCCTCATGAAGGATACTTAAGTCCTTTATCATTTTTCTTTGGAGTGACAGTGCTCTAAAGTTTCCAAATGCAATGTTTTATTACAAAAGTCAAAAATTCCTGGGAGATTAAACTGTGCTTTCTTGTCCTAACCTGCAGAGCAAGCTTTGTCCTCTTTGTTCTCCGCATACGATACATATTACATTATACTTTCAATGGTATTATTTGTGTCGACATCCTTAATTTTCCCACACTTTATAAGCTTATGGATGATAGCAATACTATCTTGTTAGTCCGTGTATATCCCACAACACAAAGAACAAGAACTTTCACTGTATAAGTCCTTAAATAACTACTAGTTGAACTGAATAACATTGACTTCACATACAAGGGTGATAGTTTTATGGGTAAGAATACTATGTTGAAGTAACTTTTTGGTGTGTTTGTGTAGCTTCAAAATTGTTAAAAATTAATTCTGAAAGTTATCATTTGGTCCATTCTATATAAGAAAAAAAAAGTACATCAGGTTCATAGTTAAATCTGCAAATCACAGTTTCTCAGAGAATAAAATGCAGAACCAATTACTTTATCATATATTTTAGTAAAATATACCAAGTGCCAAAATCTTTTTACTTCTCTGAAAATAACATTTGAAATTGATTAGGTCAGGAGCTACACACATATTAATATCATTTAGCTGCTCATCCTATCTAATTGAGCATATCTAAGGCTGATTAAAAAATGTACCACGTATTGAATAAGACAATGATAATTTTGTTTGTGACAACACCAACCTATATTAGTATGATATGCAAAAATCAGCTTTCCTTATGCAAAAATACATGAGTATGAATATTAATAGTGTATAATTCAGAACTCATACAAAAACCTCTCTTGTCTATGCTATAACTTAAACACGTCCCAGGAGGAAAGGCCTCTGGTTATTTGGATACTTTTATGTACCTATAATATGTAAGATGAAGACATCTGTTAGGACATGGTTTCTTTTTCCTTTCTTAAATGTTTCCTTTTTTATTGCAATTCCAACTTCTCCCACCTCTTTCATATTAATATAAATAGTTTTTCTCCCAGAACAAATAAACAAATAAACCCCTGAAAACTGATCATTAACAGGTGGTCATTTACAACAAACGAGCTAAAGTGGATGCTGAACATAAATGAAGGGCTAATGGAATCACAGAGGCCTCTGGTAAATTTCTGTAAATACCTTTTGTTGGATAGGCTGTACCTCCTAAAAAGCCCTCATTTTGATTTTTCTAATTCATAAATTTCCTTTATTTTGCTAAGCAAACCATTATTATTTAATAATACTTATCATATTGAAAATACATTATATATTAAACAAATGTCTTCTTAAGTAGAACTAAATATTGTACTAAAAATGTGATACTTTTATGTGATTAGAACTTTTTCTAAAAAAACCTAATTTGATAAAACATTTTAAACTATATTTTAAGTGTTATCCACACAGAAATAGCTGCATTTTCAAGGAACATTTTAAAATATACTAGTTGAAGTGAGAATAACATTTGTTTATCTTTATATTTTTTAAATAAATGTATTATAGTGATATACATGCATTTTTAAAAGTAAAGGAAATGAGCTAAGTAATAGATCTGCAACATAACCAGTGTCACTTCAGACAAGCCCAAGTACAAAATAGCACCGCCCACTTCCTCCCCTCCCCTCGCCCCTTCCCTTTAGGAGAAGCCTCCTGACTTAAACAGAAACCCCTTTTGCTTCCCAAGGACGCAGTTCTCCACCCCGATCCATATGAGCATAATGACCCTCCTTGATGGTATCAGCCAGCCCTTGGCGCACTATATAAGCTCTACCACCCCCACACCTGGTGCTGTCCCCCATTTTCAGGGCAGGCCCGGGCTGCCTGACATTCTGAGCACAGCCCGGCAAGTTTCATTCTTTAATAAAGCATGAATGTTACCCAGCATCTCGGCTCACTTTCTTTCACTAAGAATACAAACAATTATTACTGAAAAGCAGGAGATAGTAAAACAAGCTGTGAAATTTTGCATGATCTAGTATATTGAACTGTCACTTTTGGGAAGATATTTTTTGGTAGGGGTTCACTAACCAGTATGCGACGAATGTAAAACCAAGCATATTTAAAATGCCATGGCTTATAGTTTTATAGCACTGGCGTATTTTATAATGCAAAGCTCTGTTTTAGCATAATCAATGTCTTGAGTCAGTTCAGGCTACTATAACAAAAGACTGGGTGGCTAATAAACAATAGAAATTTATTTCTCACAGTTCTGGAAACTGGGAAGTCTTAGATCAAGGTGCCAGCAAATTTGATGTCGGGTCAGGCCTTACTTCCTGGTTCAATATATGACCTACTTTTCATTGTAACTTCACACGGCAGAAGGGGTGAGAGTTCTCTCTCTGGCCTGGCCTCTTTTCAAAAAGCACTAATCCCATTCATGACGCTTTCACCCACATGACCTACTTACCTCCCAAATGTTTCACCGCCTAATACTATCACTTTGAGAGTTAGGATTTGAACACATAAATTTGGGGGGACACACACATTTACATCACAGTAGCCACCTTTATCAACTAGTATTTATTATATATTATGAAATCCATCTACATTCATGTAGAGACAAAGAGCTATGTTTCTATCACTAAAGTGAACTTAAAAGGAGATTAAAATAAATTTTCCCATTGTGAAAATTAAACTATATTAGACTATATTAGTATATTAGTTAATTAACTATGTTGCTATATTAGTTGCATAAGTCTCAAGATGATGGTAAACTTGGCAAGACTGACATAGGTAGAGGTAGATGCCTATTTTCTGTGAAAAAGAAGAGTAATCACAATGACTTTTTACAATAACATCTAGAAGAGTTTTCTGAGTGTGAGATCCATTACACTTTGCACTGTTTTTGTCTTTTTGGACTAAGAATTTCAAAGGAAAGTTTACCTATAAGGACTGTCTCCGTGGACCTTGCCTAGGAAAGATTAAGATGAAGTTGTTTTAATCAATGGAGTTAAACTAAGGTCCTAGGAAAACACCTACTTAAAAGGTCACCTTTACTGGCAGCACAAAATATTGAAGAGAGTTCACCATTGACATATGGGAGCCTAGAATCCAGTCTCCCTACACACTGTCATGGCAGGGTGAGAACATGAGTCCGAGGTGGAGGAAAAGCAAATTTGAATCAGGGCACATGGAAAAGGAAAGATCAAAGCCAACCCTAGTGTAATCAGAAGAAATTCAAAGAAATTCAACATTGTAGATGACACAAAAGCCTGTGGCTGTGTTTTCAAACTAGTGTGATTAGAATCACGTGGAGAATTTGTTCACATTTTGGGGTACCACCCAGAGTTTCTGTTTCAGTAGGGGTGAGGTGGGATCCAAGACTCTGTCTTTCTAAAAAGTTCCCTGGAGATGCTGATGCAGCTCATGAGGGAATCACTTCTTGCCTTATGGGATCTTCTGGTCTTATTATTAAAGAAAAGTGTAGAAATAAAAGTAAAAGCAGTGCATCTTCTATAATTCAGGCAAACACCCTACAAAATAAATAGCACCAAGAGTTGGAAGGACAGGGCAAAGAAAGCAGATAAAAATGAGAAAACAGTAGGAAGGAGCTTAAAAACAGATACTGGCTCATTTGTGAGCTTTTCAATTTCCCCACGGGTAGCTGGACCAGGGCCTTTATCCTGGAAGCATCTGACTAGAGTGAAGAGTGAGGGGAGAAAGCAAAGGCCAATCGTTGACAGGTAGACTGCAGGGACTCAATTTACACCTGTAAAGAAGTAGTATATGTTAAGGGGAAAAAGAAAAAAACTAATAACCTATGAGGGCCAAGGTTAAAACAAAATGAGCAACATAGTTATCGTTAATATACATAATTAAAATAAAGGAAATCTTTTGTTCTGCAAAACAAATATGATTAAGCAATAGAGTCACCTGAATAGAAAGAATATTTTAAAAGATATACTATTGCATAAACCAACAAACATGGATTACAGTTTTGAAAATTCTCACTAAGCTTTCATTCCTTGGGCCATAGCAAATTATTTTGAATATATGATGATGTCAACATTTCTCTGTGATGTCACTATGGTAAGAGCCACACAATCCTCAAAGATACCACCAATCCTTATTATCCCAGGTGACTGAGCACAATAGAAAACCCTTTGAATAAAATAAACGACACCCTTTGTTTAGTCTTCTATTGCTTAAATAAAAAAAATAAAAAATAAATAAAATACTGAGAGATTTTCCACCCTGGAATGAGCAATAACTGAAAACGTGCAGCAAGCTTTTTCTTTTCCATCATATAAAAGATGGCAATGGTAAATTTTATTATTTCAATATGCCACAATAATGTGCAATGATTATGGAAAAATGATGTCAGTTTAAATCCCACCCCACTCCCTTAAGGCATTAAAATAGTGCAGGAAAATTTCAGAGGAGTCAATCTGAAGCTAGGTCATGAATAGAATATATGATTCTTTTCATGAAATAGCCCAGAGTATGCGATAAGAGTGATCATATTTTAAATTAGTCTGTAGCCTCAAGATAATTCTCCAGAATGCCACATAAATGTATCATATATTCCTTCATATGCTGTATTTTTATGGTACATTATTAATGAAACATGAATTATTAAATGCATATTTCAATAATTAGAGGCTGAATTCATATTACAGCATGCCCGATGGTAACTAATATAGTTGCTTTAATGCAGCTGCATTAATACATATATTTTAATGTGTCCCTGTCTCCCTCATATAGAAGAATGATGTAGGTTTATTTGTTGTATATGCTTTACATTTTATAAATTAGACAATATAAGAATATCAAGGGAAAAAATAGATTCAAGATCATTAGCAATGTCAAACTAAATGGGAGGAAGCATTTTAAAGTTTTATAAAACTAATGATTTCTCAACAGGCCTTAGGCTTCAATAGTTGGGAGGTGGTTTGTAGTCTTCAATTTTATTAAAAAATACTAGGGAAATGGTCCATTCAAGCAAGTTAAGACAAAAGAACCTTGAGGCTCACAATACCCTTAATTTAGAACTATGTATCTTGAAAGAAAATAAGACATTACAGGCAGGTGCATCTTGCATTGTAAAAACAAACAAATAATAAAAAAAAAAAAAAAAAAAAAAAAAGAACCCGAGGCCCAGAAAATTAAAGAGTTGCCACATTTTGACCATAAAATTCACTTTAAAAAAGTCTGATGAATGAATTGATAAGTACAGAATTGGCCTAAGACTACAAAGCCAGTGTTCCTAAGCAAACAGACCTTTCTCTATTGCACTTGACTGACTATTTTAGGCCTAAATTGTTCTTCTTTTTGCAATTCATTTCTTCATCATGTAATTATTGAGCATCTGTTTTAATCCAGGCAGTATATTAGGCTTTGTTGATTCAAAGATGTATAATAAATGGTCCTGGCCCTCAAGAAGATTACATGAGGAAAGAGGACATGTAAACCCTCTGAATTTGAATTCAGTGTGGCAGACAGAGCAGAGGAGGAACTGAACCCCAGGAAATGATATAACAAGTCATCATATTTTGTCACACCTCTGTTCAAAGTCCTTCATTGACTTTCCTCTCTTTCAGAATCAAAACCAAATTCCTTACGATAGCCTATTAGCTCTGTCATCATCTGCCTTCATGCTTTCTTACTGAACAAATTCGTTTTTGACCATGTTTTCCAACACTAGCGACACTCACCTCCGTTTCTGTTTCTTCCCAGGCCAAACAAGCTCTTCAAGAATTTGACAGGTTATTCCCTTCACCTTGACTTTCACCTTGACTGCCCCATACACACCCACATGGCACATGCTCTCACTCACTTTGTTCTGATCTTTACTCAGACATTGCCTTTTGAATTTTCCTGAGCACCTCACAAAAATAACACTATATCTTATTACTATGCCTGTATATTTCATCATATCGGTCACATAACTAAAGCACAGAGAGATGATGTAATTTGTCCAAAGTGATAGGGCCTGTAGATGGTTGAGTCACAATTTGAATACAGGAGCCTGGCTCCAAATAGAAAATGTTGACTACTTTATCAGTGGGATTAAAAAAATTAGAAGAAAAAATACAGACCATTTTTAAAGGAATCCTCCCAAGAGGGTTTTCTCCTTGGCTTTAAGTTACAAGCCCATGATTGGATGCATAAGGGAGAAAGGAGGGGTTGTGAGGAGATAGAAGAGAGAGTTATTTTCAGATAACAGAGCTATTTTCAGATGTCACCACTGACAGTGCGTCCAAAGACTTTTAAAAGAAAAATTAAAGCACTTCACTGTAGGAAGAGTCACCTCTTTAAACTATGCAATCACCGATTTGAGTAACATCAGCTACAAGGGTATCTGTAGCAAAAGAAAGGGAAACAAAGAGGACTGAACCAGCAGCAGTGTTTTCACTTTGTTCTACAGGATTTTCATAATTAGTGGGTGTGGTAAATGTAAACAATGATTTAGTAGGATCAACCCATATTCACTGTTACCATTTTGAAGTATGTATCTCTGCATAGTACCTTCTTCATTGAGGTCAGCCCTTTTAATCAAGTATTTAAAAAATTGAAACTAGAGCCAAATTTTCAAATTACTATGGCAGAATTAATTCAAGAATAAAAAAAAAAAAGACAAAGCACATTTAATCACAATGTATTCATGAATTGATTACAATAACTTTTAAATACATTAAAAATTTAGATGACTAATAATGTAACATTTTAAATATTAATTTTTTATTTAATGCATTTTGTATTTTAAATTTTATATTTTTGTGCATGTTTTTATAATTTTTTCAGTAGAATAAGTCATGTGCATAATTTATAAATAATATATATTTTAGAAATATGGTAACAAAATCTTTTATTGATAGGGGATCAAAATCACGGAAGTTTGGAAATTATTGACAAGAGTTTGATTCAATGGGGACATGGAATTGAGTGCAACTAGAGTCCTAATGCTGCTGATTAAATATCAATAATTAAATGTAGATATCTCATGTTTTAGAGTTAATGATAGATGTCTTACAAAATTCTAAAAATTAACTGTATAATTTATACAAAATATCCAATCGTTTTGTCAGGTTGCATTTATACTTAATAAATTAGCAATTTTTGAGCAAACCCCGAAGATCTAGTTACTAAAAATAATAATTCTTGTGTATGTGCTTTGCACAGCATGTTTATTCTTCAGCTCTTCAATAACAAGATCTAAACCTATATGGGAAATCTTAAAAAAGAAAAAAAAATCTGTATGATGCGTACCAGTGCCAAAGAAACAGAGGTCAAGCATAAATCTATTAAATAAATAGATACTGTGGATTAAATGGTTCTTATTCTATAACATTATGAACTTCATGTCAGTTTTATTTTTCCTTCACATTGATATTCTAGATCCTTAAAAATATAAATTGTTCATATTACACTTCTTCTTTTGATTTACTTACAGAGTACAACTGAGTAGGAATTAGCTTTGAAAGAGGTCATCCATGGGCAAAATGTCAACAGATTGCTACACTGCCTAAACAGAATAATGTACAATATGAAATAGGAGTGACTTCATTAACTGAAACTGTCTCAGTAGAGTGCACTTTTTATCTAGTGAAAACATAAAAAAGATAGATAACTGCATTATGTCAATTAATCTAGTCATATTTCAGTGTGAATATATGAAATGAGGAAGTATATGAGCTATTTGTGTCAGGATAAATAGATAGACAATAAATATATACAGACTCATTTATGTGAGCCTACAACACCACCAGTATACACACATACACACAAAAATTCTGCTTAGATGATTCTATTCATAAATGGTGGCTCTTTCAAACATGAAATTAATAAAGTTTTTGTCCACAAATATTTTAAAATCATTATTTCAAAGATATTCTTATGTTATTAGAAAGCCCATTTAAAGATTCCTCCTCCTTTTTTTTCCTCTGTACCAGTGTGTGTTAATGAGACTACTGTAGAGTGGACATGCTATTTTTCCACCAGGTAAAGAACTTTTTTTTTTTTTTCCTACTAAGTTTTTAACTCAATTTTGGGATAATTTCTCACTGTTCGAGGCTTGGTGAAAGATTCCCTTGTAGCCCAGTCTTTAAATGGAGATCTCATAAAGCCATGAGACTGAGGAAGACCTATTTTGGNAATCATTATTTCAAAGATATTCTTATGTTATTAGAAAGCCCATTTAAAGATTCCTCCTCCTCTTTTTTCCCTCTGTACCAGTGTGTGTTAATGAGACTACTGTAGAGTGGACATGCTATTTTTCCACCAGGTAAAGAACTTTTTTTTTTTTTCCTACTAAGTTTTTAACTCAATTTTGGGATAATTTCTCACTGTTCGAGGCTTGGTGAAAGATTCCCTCGTAGCCCAGTCTTTAAATGGAGATCTCATAAAGCCATGAGACTGAGGAAGACCTATTTTGGGGGCACAAGTCTTCACTATTTTGTAGCATTTAAACAAGGGTACTAGACACCTGGCATAGGGCCCCATTATTTAGAAAACTGAGGAAGCAGCAAAGTAGAATACTGTGTAAAGCAAGGAGTTCAATCTGTGTTAGAATCTGGTTTGAGATTACCAGATCTGATCATTTAAAAGAAGATGAAAATCCTGATTCTCATATAAAATTTTCCCACTATTAAATTTTGGAAGATGATTCAAATTGGACTTCTGAGGTCAGATTCAGTTGGCTGGTCTGCAGATAAACTACCTTTGTTCTCACTCTTCTAATCATGTAGAAGGAAACATGACCCAATTATAGACTGACTATCCCACTGGATAGCTTATCTTTTAAAAGAGAGGGTAGGTTATAAAATTATCAATTGAAAACAAAAAATATATTATAGTATTTGCCACAACAATTTTTTGAAGCAGGACATATTGTTATGACTGTCTTGGTAGTAAGATTTGAAATCACTCTGTTTTTTTTCCCTAATTTCTAAACTGTCGACAAAAGAACATGTATTAATTTCATAATCAGTTTTAAAAATGCTGTTAATGAGTTATTTACAGAATTAAAAAAGGAAGCTCAGCACTCTGCCTAGGAATCAATTTGGGTATGCAAGAAAAACAAGATAATGGAATTATTTGAAAACAACAAAAAATAATTAGTTAGCTACAGTTTATTTATTTTAAATTGGAAATTAATATGGTTTCTTACAAACTTATTTACAATGGATTTGTAAGATGTCCTACACACTAAAGAAATCTGGACTACCTTTGTCTTACAGTGCACCCCAGGATCTATCTTGCTGGTGGACTTTTCCCTGTGATACAGTCCAGGTTTTACTTTCATCCATCCCTCTACCACTCCTATTGTAGCAAAATAAGTTTCTTGTAGAAGAAATAAAAGTTTCTTTCCTGGCTTCCAGAAATTTCAGACTTTAAGACTTTTTGAGATTCTGCCTCCCTGTAACAAATAAATTATAAATAATCTCTTTTTAACATTCAAGGGATCTAAAGCTCTTGCTCAGGATCAGAAAGTATACATATTAGGACTTTCCTTGACTTTATATATATTAATTTTCTGGTATAGTCTTTTGCATATATGTGAGAAGAATTATCTCTTGTTTTATGAATATGCAGATACAGGACAGGCTTTATAGGAACAGGTCTTGTAGATAGCAATCAGACTAATACAATCACAAGTCATCACTGAGAGCAAAAGCAGTTGGTCACTAATGACAATCTTTGTCAAAATATTGCCAGGAGCCTGTGAAAGATCTTAACCTATACAAATGTTATGACTTGCTAGGGCTAGAATTTCTCCTTTTCAGATCTGTCAATTGAATGAAAAAGAAGCAGCAAAAAATTATTTTGGGATCTGACTAGTTAAGTCTATCAGTAAACACCTCAGGCGTGCCAGTGGGGAGGGGTGGGCGGGATGTAAAGTAGGGGTGGGAGCTGTAGATGCTTCCTGTGAAGGTTAATTCTAGGTGTCAACTTGATTAAAGAATGTCGAGAAATCTGGTAAAGCCATCATTTTAGGTGTATTCAAGAGGGTGTTTCCAGAAGAGATTAGCATGAGAGCCTGAGTGGACTGAGTAGGAAAGATCTGCCCTCAATATGGGCAGGAACCATCCAATCCACTGGGGACCTGGAGACAACAAAAAACGGAGAAAAATGGTGAATCTCTCTATCTACTGGAGCTGGGATATACTCTTTTCTCCTGACCATGGACATCAGAACTTGAGATTCTTCAGCTTTTGCATTCCAGAACTTACACCAAGGACAGGACACCATCAGTTTCTCTGGTTCTGAGGCTTTCAGACTTGGACTGAGCTTAGTGCTGGCATCCAGTTTGCAGACAACTTATTGTGGGACTTCTCAATCATGTGATCTCATTCCTCTAATAAATCCCCTCTCATATATTTATAGCATATCCTATTGATTCTGTCTCTCCGGAGAACCCCAGGATTTATTTCATTCTTCATCTTTCATGATTTTTTGTTCCCCTACACATTCTAATCAGTTCTAGATGAATTCACATGGAACAATTTTATCTTCTTTTAAATAAATTAAGTCAAAATCTTTATCTAAGTAAGGTATTAAAAATAAACTAAAAGAACTTTTATTAAAGGCAGGAATTTCACAGTAGGCATATATAGTGATTGATATGTAAATTTCTCTAAAATAAGGTCTGATTGAATTAGGGTTATTAGATTAAACTATTGGAAACAGTTAACTTAAATTTCAGACAAAGATTATTATTTTTTTTTTAATTTTTTTTTTTTTTTAGTATGAGTATGTCCCATGCAATATTTGGATATCTGTGTTTTTGTTTGCTGAATCTAGCAATCTTAAACTGAAATTATATTCCAGATCAAGTGTAGAGCAAGTATTTTTAAAAGTAGTTTCAGAGAATTTATATAAAACAAACTGTGGAAGTCCACTTTAACTCATTGGATATATTACTGTTCTACTCCAATTGTTCAGTAGTTTGTCCTCCTCAGCTTTTCCTGCTTATCACATTTTCCAGAATCCAGCTATGTTCTGTGTCATAATTCTGCATACCCATATTGTCTCTTTTCACTAAGGCAAAGTTTTTACTTGCCATTATCACATGAGATACTGCCTGTACCAAATAGCTCTATCTGATCTGGTTTATCATATTTCCCAAGATTTGGGCAATTGAAAAGTTTTGCCCATTTAAATTCCCACCCACGAAGAAATTAAGGCATATCTTTATTTCTACTATGAAAAAAAGAATTTTGGTTAAAATGGGATGTAGAAAAATAAGGAAAAGCCTTTATAAGTAAATTCTAGGCTCATTTTTCAAGAGAATCTAGTTCTATGTCCTTTGTTATGTCTGTCTTTCTTCTACAATATTCCATATTATATGGCATAGACAATATATAAATAATTTTACACAAAAATGTTTATATTACATCAATTTATTATATAAACACATACTTACCATTCAAAGAAAAGAGAATGAAAATTCACTGCAAAATAAATTCATGTTATTTTGAAATCTTAACTGATTCTGCTTTGAACTATAGGAAGATCCTTTAAAATGCTATTTTTTTTTTAATGTTTCCTTTTTATTTCTATTAGTTTTTTTAAATTTTACTAATAATGGGCTGGCCCGGTGGCACACTCAGTAGAGGGCCGCGCTCCCACCGAGGGTTCGGATCCCATATAGAGACCGGTCCGCTTACTGGTTGAGCACAGTGCGGGCGCGACACCAAGGGTTGCAATCCCGTTGCCAGTCACAGTACGGGTGCGACACTGAGGGTTGCGATCCCATTACCAGTCACGAAAAAAGACAAAAAGGAAAAAAAAAAAATTTTACTAATATTACTTTTTTACATTCTATGATGTTGTAGAGCAGTTGTGAGGGAGAGGGGAAAGGGGTAGGAAATGGGATGGAAGAAGGAGAAAGGAGGAGGGGTGGGATTGAGGCCTGTGACAACCCCCTCATTCCCACAGGGGAGACCAGTGGGCTTCCAGCAGTGGCTTGTTATTGTCAGGCTGGGTGCAGCTGTCAAGGGTGTGTGGCAATAGCCCTCGCCCCCCATCACCCCAGCTCAGGAACTCGGGGCCCTTCTTTCTGAGGCTTGCTGGTTGTCACTGGGCTGGTTGAGTGTGTGGGGGGAGGGCACGGTCGAGGCCCTCTGCTCCCCAAAGCCCAGGCTCAGAAGAGCTCAGGGCGCCTCCTACAGCGGCTTGGTGGCTCATTGGTCGCTGCTGGGCTGGTTGCTCATGCAGGGGGTGGTGGATGAGGTCCTCAAACCCTTCCCCACCCACCCTGGCTTGGGAGAGCCCAGGACATTTCCTGTGGTGGCTGGGTGGTCCTCACTGGGGTGGTCGCACTTGTCAGGTGGATGTGGCCAAGGCCCAAGGCCCCCCTCCTCAGGACTGGTTGGAGGTGTTAGGGGGCATGGCTGAGGCCCCTGGCCCTCCCCACTTCCTGGCTTGGTAGCCCATGGGACTTCCAGTCCTTCTAGGTGTTATAGGTGCTATAGGTGCCATAGGTGTTCTTTGGTGAAATGAGACCTTTATTGGTTATCAAACTTTGTCTTTGGTTGTGGGTACTTTGTTTTCTCTTTCCCTTCCGTGTTGGATTATTTGCTGTTCCCACCACATAAACTCTGTCCTGGAACTAATTTGTTGTCCTTTGCTTACTTCTAAAATTGGGGAACTTCCTGTGGGGACCAGCACTTGAGCTCTGTGGTTGATCTAAATTGCTGCTTTGCTGCTGATTCTCTAGGGAAGGCTTTTTGTGTGGCTCAGGTTTCAATGGTTGACTTTATAGGTATTTCAGGATCTGATGAAATCTGATGCACCTGGGTTGTATAGAAACACGGGTCTGGGCCTAAGTTTTTTCATCAAACTACACCCCTTGCAATTCTATATTCCTGACCAGTCTCCTCTGAGTAGTCTTGCTGATTGGGGAGCAGATCAGCTGTCCCTGCTGTGCCCCAGTGTTCCCCTGGTGGGCCCGTCTGCCCCACCGCCCATGCCCCAAACACTTCCCAAGGGATGGGCTGTGCTCTGATCCCTTGCGATGACTCACTGGCCTCTGAGTGGCTCCTTTTTTTCAGTTGTTGTGGCTCCTTGCTCCTGTGTGACATGGGAACCCTGTGTTGGTACTGCTGGCTTGGGGGCCACCAAGGCCCTCTCCTCCCCTGCCACCTCCAAGCAACTTCATCCTAAGGTCACAGCTGCAGCTTTTTTTTTTTTTGTCTTTTTTGTGACCGGTAAGGGGATCGCAACCCTTGGCTTGGTGGTGTCCGCACCGCGCTCAGCCAGTGAGCGCACTGGCCATCCCCATATAGGATCTGAACCCACGGCGGGAGTGCTGCTGAGCTCCCAGCTCCGCACTCTCAGGAGTGCGCCACAGGTCGGCCCACAGCTGCGGCTTTTTGCCAGCTCCTGCTCCAGCCTGGATGTGGCTACTGCACAAAATGGTTGAAGCGTTTTTTTTCTTTCTCTCTTGTGGCTTCTCCCACCTTCATGCACTCTGTAGGTCTCTCCTTCTCTTCCTCTGAGCTCTAGCAGCCCTACCTTGGCTGTTGTTCCTTTTTAATAATGGTTAATTGGTTGATTTATGGGAGAGAGTGATGCTGGGGACCATCTCTTCTGCCTAAAAGTCTATCTTATGTAATTTTTAAGTTGGTGTTTACTAATACCTCATGATGTTTTCTGCAATGTTTCACAGATATCCACACAGAAATTATAATGACACTTATTATAGTTTGGCTTTGAATTTTTATTTGCATAAGTTTGGGTCTTTATTCCTTCAATTGTCCCCTCTTACAAACCAAATTGCACTTAGGCAATTCATAAATTATTTAAATATATTTTTGCACATTATATCCCTTTGGAATTTTATAGTATCAATTTTAAATCTTGCTTAAGGTTTAGTTAAAATTCATGTATTTTAAAAATGTGTTTATTTTGACTCAGGATGGCAAAATATATTTTAAAAAATTTGACCAAAATCTTAGTGTATTTGCTGATATGTCTATTCCAATTCATCATATGTAAAACCAAAGAAAAAAATTGGTGGGCAATGACAAAAATCTGTTGGTTAAGATCATTGGATTAGCAAATTTTAAGAGGAGATTGATTAATCTTCTCTCTTGGTCCACTAGAACACAGTGAGAGCAAACTTCCTGATGGCAAATGTGCAGTAATTGATACCATTTTGGAAAAATGAACAGGATTCCTTCCACATCCTTAGAAAAAGGTTTCAATAGCTTTCCATTTTTTTTTTTTTTTTTTGGTGTTTGATTACCAGTATAACAGTTTTCAATAAATGCAAAATAAGCTGAAGGCAAATCATAACTTAATAAACATTGTATAAAGCCCCATTGTTTCCAATAGCCTTTAAAAAATAGTTCTCAACAAAATCCCTTAATGGGTTAGCCTGTTCTTTCCACATCAGTATCTTTTAACAGCCACTTCCTGATGACTATGACTGCTGCACCTGCTCACCAAACATGCTGAGGGAAGCATTTTTCCCTTTAAATTTCTGACTTAAGAAATGTTTGGCAACTAAACTGTACCTTAATCCTAAATTCTAAATCCTAAATTTAGTTTTTAGAATTCTAGTTGTAAATTTCCTTCAGCCCCAGGTATTCTGGGGATGAGAAGTTTACACTTATATTTCAGACTCTGTGGCCTATCACCTGCTGGTAGACCATTCTGTGAATTGTGCTGTTCTTTCTGTACCTCGCAGAGCAAGCTTCCACACAGATGAGTATCGACTGGGTGCTGAGTGCTCTATACAAAATGCTTACAAACATAAATCACTGCAGCTGTGCTTTTCTCCAAGCAGTCCAGTGAATGTGGATAGTCTAATATTTATGCACTATGGCTCTACATCTGAATCTTCTGTGGAAGCTGTTAAAACATAGAGGCTCCACATCACCTCTTATTTACTAAATCACGATCCCCGGAGGGCGAATCCAAAATATGCAAGCATTTTTAGAAGTGGCATAAGTGATTTTGATGTATTGCAGAGCCTCTGGAATACTGATTTGCTCTTGGAATCCTTGTCCTCCTTAGTTTTGGGAGTCCTGTTGGCAATGGAACTCAAGCTACAATACTCTCAGAGGTACAGTACAGTCTAGAGCAAAAAGGGAATCTTTAGGGAGACATGCAATCTGCAGACCTATCCTAACCCTGCTATTTATTATAGTGTGACAATGAGAAACCTGTTTTTCCTCTACTAGCCCTAAAGATTTTCTCTTTAAAATATATATTCAATGATACTCCAGTAAAAGGTATACAGAACAAAATGTGATCTACATTTTCTGACAATCAACTAGTCTTTAATTGTGTAAATTTTTAAAAATCACATATTGGTAATATACTCTATACATATACCTATGTCTATATTTAATTATATTCATAAACTCATCCACACGTCTATCCATACCAATCACATTGGTCTCTTTTGAGTTTTTGTTTCAGACTTTTTAAAATAAGGGCAGAAAAGTTTGGTCTCAGTCCTTCAAGCACAGCAGTTAGACTAAACAAGATTTTCTTGCCCTGAGAGGGAAGAAAAGGCCAACAACTTAAATCAGGGGAACTGGCCTGGAAGTCTGTGACACTGATCAGCTTTAGGTGGAGTTAGCCAGATAAAAGTCTTGATAACAAAAGAGAGAGGGATCAGACTGAGATGTTTTGCTTTGTGTTTATCAGATGCAGAACATTTCAGGAGAAATGTAGCCACCTCACAGTAAGTCTTAAAAGATGTCCCAAGAGCCCCAACCACCTAGAGATTAGGTCAAACAAAGCTACCAGCATCTGCCAAATTTCTGGGATCATGGCACGAGTATAGACTCTGTGGGTTTTTTACATTGTGAGAAAATCTAAAACTAAAAATGTAGTAAATATCTGACCATTCAATTCTTCCTTTCCTTCCTCCCTTTCTCCCTTCCCTTTTCTTCCTTTTCTTTCCTTCCTTTCCTCCCTCCCTCTCTTTTCCACTTTCTTTCCTCATTGGCAACTTACTATGTTCCAGGAATTGTGATAACTCAGACCTGAAAATATAAAGTTAAGAAAAATATGGCAAATAAAGTATAATCCTCACCATCAGAGAATTAATGTTTAGTGCTGAAGTAAATAAAGTATGAGAGAATATTGTAAGTATTAGTGTTCTTCATAATTGGTATTTTATCTTATGTTTTCTTTGATGATTTTATGAGGAAATATAAACTTATATACTATTATAGATAACAAAATATATTAATATCAAAATCTGTGGAACAGTATAGAAACTATTTTTAACAAAAAAATGACTGAATGACACTTTACTCAGTACTATAAACTTGAGTAAAATACCCTGGCATAGCAATTTAATATAAGAGCTTTAACTCAACTCAAAGGAACACTCTATTTGTAACCAAACTTAAATCATCACCATCATCATCATTATTATCATAAAACATGGTATGCATTTATTAATTGTCCTATGAGTGTATTTCAAAAAGTTCATGGAAGGATTTGTATTATCTTTTAGTTCTATTTTTCCAGAACCTTTTAATTTAATCAATCAATTTATTATTATTATTATTTTACGTTCTAAGATATTGTTGCAGAGCAGTTGAGGGGAGGGGTCAGAGGAAGGGGGATAGGTCAGGAAGAAGAGGAGGGGGGCGTGGTCAAGGCCCAAGGCACTCCTCTCATTCCAGCAGGGGAGATCAGGGGGCTTCCAGCAGCAGCTCAGTCATGGCTTGGCTGGATGTAGACTTAGGGGGTTAGCTTGGTTGGTCAGAGTACAGCCTTGTAACACCAAGGTCAAGGGTTCAGATCCCCATACTGGCCAGCCACCAGGAAAAAAAAAAAAAAAAGATAAAATAATAAGACATATTCATCTAGAAACTTTTTAAAGTACTCTCATATATGTAGCAGGTGGATTTAACATGAACTAAAAACACATGTAGCATTTTACATTTAATCTTCATAACAATCTTGCAAAGTAGCTGCTATTAATATGCCCCTTATTGAAAATGAGCTGGCCGTGACTGAAAAAGGTTTAGTGACTTGTCTGGGGTAACACAGCTAGTGAGGGAAAAGCTGTCAATCTCAAAACCCAATTCTCTCTTCTACCTGAAGCCTTTTGGTTTTAACAGACATGTTACAAAATTTAACCATGCTATTATCAAGATGATGCCATAGACCACTATTTATTTCTCCAAACCAAGGTTCTTTATCAGTTTACAGAGATACTATTCATCAGCGAGCTCTAATTTTTATACACACACACACACATATTTAATCCAGGACAAGTTTATAGTATGAAATAATGAATTTTGTCTCCAGAATTTGATTTTTAAGAAGCTCTCAATTTCTGTTTCACCTAGGGTGATTGGCAAAAGACTAAAGAACAGGGACACACATATTCTCCTTTCTGTGTATGTGCACACATGAATACATGCGCACTTGCACATATGCTTGTTTCTATACATACTTATGCACTTCCTAATCCCACATTTCCTAGATATTTAACTTTTGTTAAACTCCTCACAGACAAGTGGGGAGTCAGAATAAAATAGGGAGTAGTTTGAACACAGTGGAGTTCTTTACTTACGGATATAAAGGAACTACTACTCTTTGAAAGCTGTTCTTGTCAGTTAATAATACACTGTTGAAATCAAGCTGTTCTTCTGAAGGAAGAAGTGTCTTTTATTTATTTATAATACTTTTAAAAACAATATATTAACATAAAGATCACCACATAGCAGTACTTATAAATGGTTTTATATGAACTTATTTATTTGAAAATAGCATTTTCTAAATGGCAGAGAGAATGTTTTCTAGGAAAAAATGGAGTGATTTTGGACTATAATTATTCACCGATTTCTCAGAAGTAAATTGTGAAGGCCAGAGATAAGCCCCAGTTATAGTTATGTAAATGTAATAAATAAAAATATAAAAGTACAATGTTTGTTTTAAATAAACCTAAGCTTAATTTGTCTCACAATTATATGAAAATAAACAATCTTAATTTTTATGTACTTTGGCTAATATTGGCAAGGAAAATGCTATTCAATCAGTTCTAAATTATTTTTTAAGCTAGAAGACTTCTGGGAACTGTCCATTTTTATTAGAGAATCTGAGAATGGAAAATTCCTCTTACCGATCTGTTATGTTTTCACACAATATTTATGAAATTCAATACTAGTCCATGGATTTCTTAAACCTCGAAATTCAGCCATCTGTAAACCTCTCTTCTCTGTAATGAATCTTGTAATAAGAAAAAACAGAAAATATGTCTGGGCTTTCAAAATAGATTTCAGAAGTCCAAGGTATTAAAGCTCATATATTTGTTTATTTAGGTGGATCAACAAATCTTTACTCAGGGTCTATTTACTTTTATTTAATCCTAACAAATTTCATTATCCATTTCATAGCCATCACATATTCCAAACAATAGATTAGAGGGGAAGAAATGAGAAATAGGCACACTAACTGTGACTGAAACTGACAATTCAGGTGAACATATTGAAAGAATTATACAGGTCATCAGATGAATGAACTAAAATTCTATATTAGTCTTGGATTATACAGTGAAAACAATTCCATAATCTACTGTATTATAGAAAGGATAGAAAACGGACACCCATGTAATGAATCATAGTCATAAATGTAACCTTAAATTATTCTCAATAAAATCTTAAAAGTAATAAAAAGTAGTATTATCTGAATAATAAATTGTGGGCAGATTGTATTCTATATAAACAAAAGTAGACTATTTAGAATGGACATGATCAAAGAATTTATTTATTTATTTATTTATTTTGTTACCTAAACACAAAATAATTTTGGCACTAATCCCTACAGTACCTCTTTTAAGGAGTATGGTTGTTAGCTAATACAACAAGATTCAGATCAAGGTTTTGGTTATGTATTCACTACTGAAGATGGTACAACTAATTGATTTAGACAATAGACTTAACTAAACTTTGGGATATCATTACAATCAAACAGTCATTGATTATTTTTCAATACTCTCAAAATGATTTGAGATATTATACTCAGTCTCTAAAAAAAGCCATAATTTCAGGCACAGATTTTCTGATTAGCAAATGTCAATACACAGGAAGAGTGACATTAAGTTATTACAGTAGTGAGGAGAAAACAATATATTATTTTCTCCCCCACAAAAGGATAGGAATGGAAAAATTAGATTTTCCCCCTTTAAAAAAAAAAAAATACTGAAACAGATGAAAGAATTCAAAAGAGGAGTACTTATAAAAATAAGATGCCATGAAATATGTCATTAAAACACAGAAGATAAATTTCTCAGTTTTTAAGATCATACGTTATTTCTTTTTTAAGGTAAAAATTAAATTGCAAATTATCATTACACATGAAATAGAAAAGTCTGTGTTTCACCCTCAATATCACAGAAGGTTAGAGCTAAAAGTGCTGTCTAAATACTTAGCCAGTGGTTTTCAAATCAGAAATACAAATAAAAATCACAAGCATTATAAATTATCCAGATGCTTGGAACTCATCTACTGAATCAGAATTTTAAGTATATGTATTTTCAAAGGCAATTGCCTAGTTGAGAATAATTGAATCCAACTCTCACACTTTACTGAAAAAAACTGAACCAATTAAAATGTCCAATAGTAGGTACTTGCTTATGTATACTCTGGGACTAAGAGAAAATCGAAAACTATATAATCATTAAAAATAAAATAAAACCATACATAATACACTTGAGTGAATATTATAACATTTTTTAAATTTTATAATTCTAATAAAAAACAAATCCATGTCAAAGCCAGGCAATCTCCAAATGCTTTCTCTACTCTTTTAAGTTGCTCTGTTTTAAAAGATGTTTAACTTTCAAGTAAAACAAACAAACAAAAAAATGAGTAAGGAAGCATTCGTTTTTAGAGGTTCATAATTTTAGAGTATATTACATAGGATCCCTGACTTAAAAGCAATATTAATATATAACCCAGCCATAATAAAGGTCATGGTGGTCTTCTCTTATCTCTGGGTTTGTCTTCTGCTGTTACCTGTGGTCAACTATGGTCCAAAAATTTTTAATGAAAAATTCCAGAAATGAACAATTTATAGGTTTTAGAATGAGGGCCCTTCTGAGCAGCATGATGAAATCTCATGACATCTTACCCCATCCTACCAGGGAAGTGAATCATCTCTTTGTCCAGCTTCTCCATGCCATGCATGCTGCCCACCCATTAGTCACTTAGCCGCTCTCTTGGTTATCACATTGACTGTGGTGGTATTGCTGTGCTTTGTGTTCAAGTAACCCTTCAAGTAACCCTTAATTTACTTAATAATGGCACTAAAGTGAAAGAGTAGTAATGCTGGCATATTGTTATAATTGTCCCATTTTATTATTAGTTATTGTTGTTAATTGCTTGCTGAACCTAATTTATAAATTACACTTTACCATAGGTTTGTATATGCAGTATAGAAAACAAAAACCAAACCAAAACAAAACAAAATAAAAAAAATAGCATACATAGAGTTTGGTACTGTCTGCAGTTTCAGGAATTTGTTGGGGGTCTTGGAACATATTTCCCATGGATAAGAGAAGACTACTGTTTATATAAGAGCTAAGACATTGGCACCTGGGAAATTTTTGTCACATTCTTATGTAACAGAAAAATTACTGAGAATGTAATTTGCTGAAGTCTTTTTTTGCTGTGAAAATGAATTATCTCTCCTTCATGCAGGCATATTTGGACAGCCCTGTGTTTTGAGAATTCTGAAGCTCCCTAGCTCTGACACTGAATCAGAGTCTCTGTGTTAATTTCCATCAAATGAGATTAAACAAATTTTTTCGGAGAGGGAGGGCATGAAAGAAATGTAAACTTTAGTGTTTGGACACAGAGCAGCTGGATTGATTCCTCGCTGATGGAGGGTTTGTAATCCTAGAAAGAGAGCAGAACCTAAACGTTTTAGTTGTTCCAATTGAATATGCTGATGGGACAACTGGGACCTGACCACTATTAGCTAAATATCATGCACTTGGAGGGAGGGGTGCAGAGAAGGTCCTGGGAGCCATATTTGTTATGCAAGGATTAGAATCATTTGGCAGATTAACCTATCTTTGAAAGGAGAATGGAGATGCCACAACAGACATTTTAGTAGCAGCCAAGGTGAACTGCACAGCAGCGGCTGTTCCCTAATAATTCTGGATTGATTCATGCCCGGTCTTTATAATCCCAAGGGGAGGATATGGGAAACTTTGAAATAACTGACATAGATTTTTCAAGCCTGTAATGGGTGAAGGTAAAAGGAGTTTTATTTTTTATTAGAACACAAAAATTCAGTTTGTTTTTTGCACCCAAAACTGTTTGGGAGAAAATTTAAATCTGTAGTATACCAGTATATATGTATAAATTTTTACAGAAGTTGGACATGGATAAAAACTTTTCTCTTTCCACATGTTAGTTCTATCACACTTCTTGTTTCTCCTGCTGTTATCAAAATTAAGCATTCATTATTTATGAGATATATAAAGGAAAATGAAAGTAAAACAAATAGGAAAATACTAGATTAATTTGATATACATGTTTAAATAACCACAAAGAAATAGTTATTCTCAAATAAACCTAAGAAAGTTACATGAGGCCATAGGTCTTAACATTTGTATCTTATTATGTGTTAAGCATTCAGAAGTCTATTTTTTTCCTCCCATTGTTTTCTTAGGTTTACTGAACCATAAAGAAAGAAAAAGAAAATTGGCTTATTGTTACAACATACTTCTCATTGTGGTTTCAAAGTCTCCTGATGATTTTCTGCTTTTTATCCTAAATTCAACATCATGATGCCTCAATACCGTCATAAAGAAATGCTGCAAATATGAAAATGTTAATTAGAGCTACAAACATATCAAGTTCAAAGAAGAAGCAAGCCTCATGGCAGGGGGATTGCCTGTTGATTTGGAGATTTCTAACCGTACAACGAATGTGCTGCTGGCTCTTCAGCCAAACATGAGTGACTTATAGATTAAATAAAGTCATCTCTCTATCAGTATTATTAAATATTCTGTATAAAAATCCCATACCGTGCCTTTCTAATTTTCTCTTCTACTTCAAAGCCTTGAGCATTTTATAGTTTTTCTTTTACAAATGAGTTGTGAAAGCAAGCAAATATGAAACTCAAATTGGACCTCGCTGCATTTCCATTATTTATGATGCTTGTTCCAGTCTTTATTTCAAAATTATGAGTTTTAGCTCTTTCTAGCTCAGTGTCTTTGCAATGATTTTTAGTTTTAATTTATTATTATAGAATGTATTGTTTTTCCAATTATGTACTATTTATTTCTATGAAAAAATACAATCTTTAACAAAATATTTGGGCAATTATAAGTTAGCTCATCAGGCTTAGGTGCTCAAACACTACATATTTCAAAGGAAGCACTGGCCCTTTATTGGTTCCTGGGAGATAACCTCTAAGCCTTGAAAAATCCTGACTGATAATAATTTCTGTGATAACTGAGGCCTTTAACTATGCCAAATAGTTTATGCT
This sequence comes from Galeopterus variegatus, assembly GCF_000696425.1. Classification (NCBI taxonomy): domain Eukaryota; kingdom Metazoa; phylum Chordata; class Mammalia; order Dermoptera; family Cynocephalidae; genus Galeopterus; species Galeopterus variegatus. The sequence goes on from NW_007732740.1 coordinate 58,313, forward strand.
AATGATATGATTTATTCTGAAAGTCTTCTTTTGTTTTTGTTTTTGCATGCCTGGGGCTTTGGGCCATGCTCTCTCAGTTGACTACGCAGGAGCAGGAGACTGGTGCTCCCTGTCTTTGTGACTGACCCACAGTTAAAACCCTGGACACCAAGGCTTAAGTGAGCTTCCCGGGTCAGCAACACATACATCATACATGTTGTCCCACACTGTTTCTGAGAAAATATTTTAAGAACTGGTCATGCAACTCCGATGGGAAAAGACACTTGGAAGCTTGTGCCTGGTTTCTCTAGATATTATACTGTGTATCTTTCCTTTTTCTATTTTTAATCTGTAACTTTTGATTGTAATAAACCTTAACAAAGAATAAAACAACTTTTCTGAGTCCTTGTGAATGATTAAATCTGAGGGTAGTCTAGGGGCCCCAGACACAATAATTGAAAGCTATAGAATGCTTTGAACATCGCTTAATTTTTGTATACAATGAGTTGTCTCCAGAACATCTTCTCTTAGACAGATAAAACCAATCTAAAGATATTTCTGTTCTTGAAATCAATGTATAAATTATTATTAGGAGTTAAATAATTTCAATGGTCTCCTTGTATATTAAAATATATATAAACCAAATAGTAAAATATGATAATCTAGTTGGTGAACTTTAGTTTGAGAACTCTACTTCCTATTCAGCCCTGCATCTTTCTGCTTTTTCTTTATCTTTTTTATAACAATTTCTAGAAGTAGGAGTTAAAATTTTTAGTTGATACTAATCTAAAGTTAGTCTGAGTAGCTTCTTATTGGCAATTTATAAAGTGGATAAATAAGAGAATACCATACCTGGAAGTTCTATTATTTGGTATGATAATAGTTTCTAAATTGCAGTCAAATAACTGGCTTAGAGTCATCCAGGTAAGTTGTGGCAAAGTCAGGCCTAGAAGTGGAATCTTATAATTATGAGTATGAAGTTCTTTCTACTATAATAAACTCCTATTATTACTAAAGTTATAGCTAAAATCACAGGCTAAAGTAAAGCTTAATCACATTATAGATATGTCACATTAGATGATTTACCTGCAAGTAAAAGGAACTCTGAGTCAAGCCATATTAAAGATGAGGCCATAAGTGATCACATATAATTAGGTCCCTGGGTTGGTCAGACACCTGGGAGGCTCAGTCAGGAGTTCAATAATTGATCACAGGTAAGGTTTCTTCTATCTCTCAGCTCTGCTGACTGCAGGGTCACTCATCATTAGTCTACAACCCAACCCCACCCATTGGGGCCTGCAAATAGCCGCAGCAATTATGTGCATATAATATAGATGTTAAAAGGTCCAGAAGAGGTCACACCTGCCTTTTCCTTACATCTTAAGTACAGGTGTGGAAACATTTCGTCAGAGAGAACTCCTTCCTTTCCTCAGAGAACAACATTTCCATTCCAGAAGTAATCCCCAAGAGTGGGATGAGATTAGTGTGCTGCCTTAGATAAAGCATCTGGTATGAACCAAAAAGAAGCAACAGGACCACTACACATACCTGAATGCTGGCTCAATAACCTATGGGTCATCCCTGTTTCTGGTCATGGGTATCCAAATTTTGGTTATAATTATTCCTTTAGGTGTCTGCTTTATTTGTGGGAAAGAAACAATTTGCCACAAATTACCCTTTAATTATGAAAACAATGTCAGTGCACTGATAGTCATAATATGTTGAAAAAACAGGGTTTTTTTTTTCAAAGTTTGTTTTCTAACTTAACTATTGTAGTCCCTTTGAGAAAATCAGTTCTGTTGCTAAAGAATAAACTATAAGCCTGTACTAGCATTATAGCATTAACTTGTGTTGTATGGTGTTTATTTTCTGAATCCAGTCAGTGATGAGTCCACTTTGAGTAGACATTTTTTATGTCAGGCTTTTTGAGAAATGAGGAGCCTGAGGGGTTCCCATTGATTTGCCAACTGTGTCACAGTCCATTTAAGGCAGAATGGCACATGCTTGTGACAAAGTTGATGACAAATGGAGATGCACTGGAGGGACAGCACCAACACACTCAAATGAAGGAAATGATGGAAGTGTACATGAGATGGAAATCACAGTAAAATTTAAAATAACAAATGACAAGAACAACAACAACAAAATATGTATATGTATATAATACCTTCAGTTAGATAAAAATAGGTGGGTATAAGACTCACAGCACTTTTTAGAATAATTTCTGAAATTTTATACAAATTCAATATTGACAAGAGTTGTGAATCCATAGAATGAAGTATTGTCATATAATATTTAAACTAACCTATAAGTGGTGAATAGAACATTTTTTACTATTGTTAAGTTAAAAAAAAAAGTTGCTTGAGTTTCCATTTTTTAAATTTAAGAAATATGCATATAGGCAAAAGTCCACTATACTTGTAGGGGTTAAATTACGCTAGCCTGTGTTAAGGTATAATAAGACCAGTAGATACTAACGAGATGTAGATCTTTGCAGGTAAAATTGTGCTCACAGGAATTCAAGACACAGTCATCAATGTGCTGTTCACATCTGAGTCCAGCATAGCCTTCATTGCATAAGCAGGAGAAGCCATCAACCACTGGAAAAGACGGAAAAGAGAAAACTTGTAACATTCCTCTATCCATAGCATAGGTAATGCTAATTAATCTGAAAATGTTGTAATCATCTGTGCATTGAGTTTTAACCAAAGGAAGTGTGAATTCTTATATTCAATACTGTAAAATACACAGTCCTCTACAATATTTTCTAGATAACTATCTCACTCAGTTCTATTTAATTAAAAAAAAAACTTCAATTATTTAAAATAAGAACAATTACAATGCACATTTGGTAACAGTTTGCAAAGCAGCAATAAAATATCCAATTTTCATCGTTCTCTCTTGTTTTTGGCAATACATATGATAAGTAGGTTACTTTTGTATCAGTTAACTTTCCCAAATTGTTTTGTATCAGTTAACTTTCCCAAATTGTTTAAGGTTTAATAAACAAGAAGTTAACTGTTTGGGTGTTATGGTTCTATGTATGACAAGGTACGTTAAAGAGCATAGTGATCTGAAAGTTGACATACTACTATTGAACTACTTAAGCCTTAGTTAAAAAGAGTTTTCACATTTCATCATAATGATTTAAAAATTATAATCACAATCTGCCTTCTATTTTATCATTAATGTTGGAAAAAGAATGGTGTCTGAAGCATCTCAAGGAAATGGTGACACCATGAATGGTGACAGCTGGAGTGCCAAAGATTTATGGCTACTTGTAATCAGTCCCCAGATTCTTCGTTTTCCCGAGATTTACCATGTAATCTGTACTGCCGCTCTGCCTCTGTGCAGGTACCTGCTATTACTCTCATTAAACGCTTAGGTCCTGAGTGGCTACAGCATTTTCAATGCTCTGTAAGGAATTAAGCTAGCTTTTAGAGTTCTGCATCCATGTTTCTGTACAGTTGGTGTAACTGGGCCTCTAAGGAGACCAAGTCAGCCCACAGCCATCAAAAGGCAAGAACTGGCAGCTGTTTAGACAGGATTTTATTTGTTTTACTTTATTTTTCATCCATCACCTAGTTTTTGACACTCTCATTGTATACAAATAATAACTATACAGATATAGCTGTTAATAAATTCCTGTGATAAAATGGTGTCAGTCAGTGCTTCTTTATATCTTATGCCTGACATTACGTGTGGTGACAAATTAAAACATGTCATACATTATGTTATTAAGATATTATGGAGTACCAGCGATAATAAAATTTAAAAATATGTTTATGATTATAATTCAAGTTTGAATGCTGATGCATATCAGCAAGTAACAAATAACTAATTGATGAGAGTCAATTAACTTTCAGTGTAGATGCTACATAATCTATGTGGATAAATGATAAATTATTTTCAAAGACAAACAGCAACAATAGGTAACTTTGAATTAGCAGATGGTCTGAAAGACAGAGACTCGTGTTAAAAAATAGAGCGTGCTTTTATTGTCAAGAAATGGGTTTCTGATTTTGAATATTCTGGACCAACAAGTTAACAACATATGAAGTATGTGCCAGAAGAGAACCTGGGAAATTAAATTGGATACCAGAGGAAAATTGGATACTGTAGGGAAAACACACAAACAAAAATTGTTTAAATATTTAAAACAAAGAAACAAAAAATGAGGGTATTTTGCCACATCAAATTTGTTAATTATGAGGCTATATGACCCAATCACCATTTTATCAGAAAACACATTTTAAACTTTTTTTTTTTTCTTTTTGCTCTTGTTGTAGTTGTTTTATACCAGAAAGTCTGGTTGCTGTATTTGTATTAGCCTTTGTTTATAAATATTTTATATTATGGTTTCAAGGTTAAATTTTCCTCAGACAGGCATTCTATGCATCTGGATGTATTATTCATTTCACGCTTAAATATGCACCAAACATAATACATTGGTTGTACTGAATTAAAGTTTGAGATATAAAATTTTGCAGTGATAATATAGAATTGAGTATGTTAATAATGTACCACCAAAGAGGTGAATGACCACATAATGCTGTTTGAAATTTACAGATTCATGTATATATATATTAATAATTGTTTTCCATATATAATCATGTAAAAATAATACTAACTTTAATTTAGCTTCCCAATTATTTTATTCTAAAGAAAATTTTGAGAATACAATCTCTTAGATTTATTCTCATAACAGTTTACATATACGATCTAACTTTTAATAAATATTTTGGTTCCCTGATAGCTAAATATTCTTGGATGTGGTCCAATTGCATTGTGAATAATTCTACTGTGAAATGCATTAATATGTCAGTTATTCAAAATTGAAATCTTTCATAATATATTTTAGTATCCAAAAATGTAATAGGTAGTATTGCATTATAAATGACATATTTATAAATTGCATTTTCTTATCTTAGAAAGAAGTATACATTAAAACATTTATGGAAACCTGATCAAAGTCAAATATAACCATTATAGTATGGTCGGCTAGATATATAAAAATAAAAGTCTTTAACCCCTCTCTCAGGCATATCACTTTGCCTTATTTTATAGTGAGCACCTAGGGATTTGAAAGTCATTCCTAGCATCACCAAACACCTATAGGTTTGAGCTCAGAAATAATATAATAGTGACTTATTTTAAGATAATTTGAGAATTTCAGAAATTTAAAAATTCAGTCTTAAAGGGCCAAAATCTTGGGAAACGGTAGTAGTGGTTTATACAAGGATTAGCAAACAAGCGGCATACAGCCCATAGATCTGTTTTGCTTAGCTGACACAGTGTTAGAAAAATCATTTTGTATTAGTATGTATCTATCTATATGTACATTCCAGTTTGCTAGAGTCTCACCACTATCTGTTGTTTTACACCTAGGCTGCTTCATCCAATTTAAATATCTCTTTGCTTCCTTAAAGGCATGCATTTGCAGAACACTGGTTTAAAAAAAGAATTCATAATTTGATTTAAGTGATGCCATTTCCAAATAAAATGACTGTCTACTGAAATGAGTTTTTATCCACAATATTATTTTAACCATTTATTCATTTACTGGGGAAATCATGGATAAATATATTTTAAAAGATGCAGATAAGACAAATAAAATGGACAGTTTTTTCAACATCCTCTAATTCTTTTTTCCCCCTCTTCATGTCTCTTAGCCACATTCAATTCATAAGGCTGTTTTATGCCCTGTTTTTCCTGCGTCTCAACCAAAATTACCCGTTTTAGGCATGTTCTTCCACAGAAGAATCCATATTCCAATATTCAATCTTTCTTCTTTTTCCTCTTTTCTCCTTTACTTCCTTCTATTTTACCTTCTTTTTTTCTTGCCTTCTTTTTCCTCTATAAATTTATATTCCTTCAGGAATGCCTATTTCAATAGGAAGAAGTGTGTGTGTTTGTATAGATGGGCTAAAATAACAAGTTATTTTAAATATCATTGTAAACAATGCTTTCCCATGCTTAAACATGAGTAACTTAAAAATCCTACCATTTAAAATAAGAAAAAAAAACACCAGAACATAGAAGTCACATCTCATTAAATTTTCCTATTTGCCAGAAGTGGGAGTACTTAGTGAAAATAATTGACGTTGGTTTTGATGTTTAAGGCAGGCTAACATTAGTAAATAATCATGGTTATATCCTGAGCTCTTCCATTACTGTGTTATGTTCTAAGTTGGACTGCTCTACAGTGATTGCAGTGGTGAGTGAACTCACTGTCATAGTATTGTCCACTCAGGCAAGGGCTGGAACACCTGTCATTGACCTTGATCTCACTATGGGGAACTGCAAAGTCTATCCTGCACTGGCACTGGAACCCAGGGGAAAATGTTTCCAGATCCATTTTCTCTCTACAAACAGCTTTACTCTCACAAGGATTACTAACATCATAAGGCCCAAATTCACAGTAAGAACCTGAAAGAAAAGAATCAAAGTGCCTGTGGTTGTCTAATGAACCAAATCCTGCAACTGCTGTCATTTACCTGGCATACCTTTGCATAAATTCATTCAATTTAGTCTCTATGCAGTGACTCATAATTCTCTTTCAAACTAACATTATGACAAACAGACTCTCTCTCTCTCCCCATAACAATTCAAAAAAGAAGTGTTATTTATGATTTTTATGCTTCAACTAACAAAGTACCAGCAGGCAGCAATGTTAAGTGACGGCATTTAAAAATACACCATTTTGCTTCTTTATACTTCTCACCTCTTATTCAACAATGTTTTTTGAAGACATTGCAATTAAGAAAGTACATTATTAATGATTTGATGGTCCGTGTGTTTTCTTTCTGGTACCCCGGAGGTTGCTATCACTGTAAGCTTTGCTTGATGGATTTGTTGCTATTCTCAAAGCAAGTAAACATTGAAAAAAGAACATTGCAATAAGCCTTTAATCTTAATAGAAACACCTCAGTCCTGAAATTAAGTTTTATGTTCTACTCAGAAAGTGTAGCTAGATAAGGTGATTACCATTGTCTGAAAAGCAGACAATATTTAGAGATAAGAAATAGGATGACTTGATCCGAGGGAATCCATATCAAACAAAAAGTGAAGCATAAACAGCATAACTTTGTTCATCAAAGCAAAATGATTATTTAGGTATTAGCTTTCAAGCCATAGTAAAAATACATACCAGCTATTTGGAAAGTATTTAAATAGGATTGTTTCACTAAATTGTGTAGCATACAGTACAGAATAAGTTCTAAGGGCACCTGGCTCACTACCTTATGGAAGAAAATATCCAGTAATCATTGTCATTGAACTGCTCAGGTTTTTATAGTAACATAAAAACTACAGGGATGAGGAGATAATAAAAGAAAGAGGATAAGGGTTGAAGTTTTCAAAGTTGAGAAGTACAGTGGTAATTTGGGAAATTCAAAAACCTCATGATCCTTAAGATAAAAGGTAAGAGGGACCACCTAGCTGCTAAAGACAACAGTAATTGTACAGTGAAGGAACTAAATTATATAGTTAGTGGCTGTAAAGTAAGAGCAATGAATACCATACCAAACTGAATAGACACTCAGGACTTCAGTTTCTAAGTACAGGGGGGGAAAAAAAAGTAAAAATACAAAACAATTTCCAAAGGGCATAAAAATAAATGTTTTCACCACCAACAAAAAAATCTATTAAGTGGCTACTTTTTGTAAGAGCTATGCTAAGTAATGTGGATAATTCAAATAGGTACATGACCTTTTCGTTGTTACTAAACCATTATGAGATTGAAATGTATTGCAAATCATACATTTGTAGATAGTACTTTATCACAATGAAAGTGTTTTGCTCTGTAAAATAAGAGAAATTTCACTGAACAAACATCTGTTACATGGGCATGAAAAAATTAATTTTCTTTAACAAAAAGTTCTCATACATACCCTTTTTTCTAATTGCCTATTTCTAAATATTTAATTATGAGACTAAGTGTTATGCTTTGCTAGTGTGAAGTTAATTTAGCTGTTACTTTGTAAATAATTTCATGCATATAATCCATTATGAAGCTGGGCAATAATTCACACTCACATTTGAGAAAAACACTCATAATATTCTCTCTTGCAAAAAACACTGAATTCACTGTACCTACATACCATGCTGATTTGTGTATTAATTCATTATACAAATATGTAATGAGCCCCTAATGTGTGGCAAGCACTGTGGAGGAGGGGGTTATAAACAATGAAGGCATCAAACAGGTGAGTAGATCAATGCAGTGTGATAAGAAGTAAATATGATCAATTTCTCATGCTAAGGAGTCACTTTGGAGGACAGAATTCCCATATGGCCTCCAAGATCCCCACACCAGTATATGTGCCCTATGTAATCCCTTCCTTTTAAATGTGGGTGAAATGTGTGAATGTGACACAAAGTCACTCCTGTGATTAAGTTCCATTATATTGCAGAAAGGACTTTTGGATATAATTAATGTCTCTAACCAAAAGAGAGTCCAACAAAAAAGAGATTATCTTAGGTGGATCTGACCAAATCAGGTGAGACTTTAAAAGAAATCAGAGGCATTCTCCTGCTTACCTTGAAGAAGCAAAATGAAATCTGTCATGTACAGAGTGTCACGGGACACGTGAGGAGGAATTGACATATGACCCCTTGTTGCTAAGAACACTCCAGGTAGACAGCCAATAAGGAAGAAAGACCAGAGTCTAAAACCACAAGAAATTAAATTCTACCAATAGCCAGTGAACTCAAAGAAGAATCTGGGCTTTAGATTGGCTCATAGTCTTGGTGGACACCTTGATTTCTTAGGAACTCTACAGAGTTCCGTGGCAACACAAGGTATCACATGGTGAGAATGGTATGAGAAAGAGAGTTAAGGTGCTCACTTGCTCTCCTTTCATAAGTCCATCACAATCACTCCCTGATAGTACAAAGTGGAGTGGGGGAAAGGAGTGGGGAAAGAGGTTGGGGATAATTGGGTGCGGGCCATGGGGTACAATCACAATTTGTGGTAATGGGCATGCGGCCAGTATGGATCTGGCCTTCGCATCTAGGGCATGAGGGGGGACAATCAGCATTATATCTCATGAGTATTCATAACCAATAAAAAATAAAGAAAGAAAGAAAGAAAGAAAGAAATGAAAAAAAGAAAAAAAAAAACATTAACCCATTACTCCATTAATGGGTTAATGTCCTCACAAGGGCACAGTCCTCATATCCAATCACCTTTTAAAGGCCCTACCGTTCAAATAATATAATCATCAAAGTTCCCACCCTCTTAACACTGTTACAACGGGGGTCAAATTTCTAATACACAAACTCTTGGGGGACACCTTCAACCCATAATAGTAATTAATATATCATTGTGAAAATGCTTCCCAGTTTCAAAAATGTTACTGTTAATATGTGATATGTTGATTAATATGCTAATATGTGATTAAAGTAAGGATGGGTTAAATAAAATTCATTAATTTGAAATACTGTTTCTGCAGGTTGGCACAAGATCATAAAGGCTTTGTGATCCACAGGACTTGAATCTGTGCACATTGAGGAGCTATTGAAAGCTTTCCTAAAGAAGTGATGAAGAAGTACATAGTTGGCTTCCTTATGCTGAAAATCACATGGCATTTCCAAGTTGTATTCAGAAAATATATAATGTTTATGTCTTCCCTGAGGTTTCGTTTTGCTGAAAAATATGTTCTCTGAAAATTGAGAAATTAAGGTAATATACATTTTATTTGCACATATATTTGGTAGAAAATATTAAAAACCTGTTTTTATTAGTTTCCTTTTATAACGATGTCAGTTCAGAAAAATCACGAATGCTGAGTTTTCCACTGAAATTGTACTGATAGAAATGTGCATTTAACTAAATTATTTTTCTTCTAATTAAAATTTGCATCAATCAAATTAGTATGTTACTTTCAAGTGTATGAATCACTTTTAGTATCAATTACTTTATGATAATGTTCAGGTTCTTAAAGAGAAACAGTGTTTTAAAAACTCCAAGTTAATACAGATGTGTATAAAAATGTGAAAATGCTAAAGGTGGCTCCATATTAGTCTAGTAGTTTGAATTTTTATTTGTACTGTTTTAGATAAACCTAAAAAAAATGCCATTTAAAATTTTAAAGTGCTGGCAAAATTCAGGTAAAAATATGTAAATGTTAGAAGTGAGTAAATGATAGATTAGGGGCTACATTTTGTTACAAGAAGTGTCATATGGGGGGTATAAGTGAATGATAGAAATAAAGGCATAGTGACATCCACCATAAAGATAAATGAAGTGAAATCAAAGCATCCCACTTCTATAATCTGCAACAAAAACATGAAAGGATTACACCGGACAGTATAATTTCTGTCTCTGCAGTGATACCAAGGGATATATAGTGAGTAAACAGAGTAGCTCTTCCTGGAACATACCTCAACATATTAAAGGTGATTCTAAACCTTTTACATCCTCATAAAATGCATGATTAATCTACTATCCAAATTCTAAGAAAAGACAGTACTTTCTATTAAGCAGAAGTGCCAGCTGACACTATACAGTGTATCTTTAATGAACATTTGGTGGACATTTTGTGCATTGTAAAAGGCCAGAGATGGCTACTGTTACCTATTATTTAGAAATTTTATGTAGACAAGTGAAAACTGAGCAATGATTTTTACAGGAAGACACTATTTCTTGCTTTCTCTCTCCCTCTCCTTCCTGAAACCCTAGCCCATAATGAAGTCCTGCAGATTTGATTTTTATCTCAAAGCTAACAATGAAAACAATGGAAACAGTTACACTTTTCCCTTATAATCCTTAAAAAATATATACTAATGGCAATTGTTATTATATGTAATCTATGAATATTGGTCATAAATTGGAATCTATAAAAGTTATTTATTTTATTCTGAGAAGGTAGATTGCCTTTTCAAGTTGACTTTAAACATATGAAGTCAATTATTTTCACTTAAATGTTATAATTTAGTCTCAGAAAATTTTCATTATTCTTTAGAAAAAACATACCTTCAAGTAGGTATAAATAAAATATCAAAATCCATATGAGATATGTTCTTTCTTTCTCTGGTTAAATATGTAACAAATGAAAATATTTTATCACTTCTACCTGTTAATAAAATATTTGGTGAGTCCACTTCTATTTAACATAGTACTAGAGGTATTAGCCTGAGCAATCAGGCAAGAGAAAGAAATAAAGGGCATCCAGATTGGAAAAAACGAATTCAAACTGTCCCTATTTGCAGATGATATGATACACTATATATATATTTTTTTATATATATATACACTATATATATATATATATATACATACATATAAATTCATACACACACACAAATAATTTATTAATTTGAAGAAATAAATCACTGCTCTGAAGCTGCTCTAAATAGCATACCTATGCACTC
>NW_007732740.1:69869-124388 GCF_000696425.1 Galeopterus variegatus
TATATATAATATATACAAAACCTAAAGACTATGCCAAAAAAACTCCTAGGGCTGGTTAATAATTTCAGTAACATTGCAGGATACAGAATAAATGCCCTCAACAGCTGCATTTATATTCTCCACTAATGAGCTAACTGATAGAGAAATCAAGAAAGAATAGCCCATTTACAACAGTCACATAAATATAAAATACCTAGGAATCAATTTTACCAAGGAGGTGAAAGATGTCTACAATGAGAACTACAAATCACTACTGAAAGAAATTAAAGAAGACACAAAAAGATGGAAAAGATATTTCATGTTCTTGGATTGGGAGAATTAACATTGTGAAAATGTCTATATTACTTAAAGCAATCTACAGATTCAATGCAATCCCCATCAAAATACCAATGGCATTCTTCACAGAAATAGAAAAAAAAAAAAATCTCAACATTCATATGGAACAAAAAAAGACCCCAAATAGCCAAAGCAATCCTGAGCAAAAATAAAAATAAAGTCAGAGGCATAACATAACACTACCTGACTTCAAATTATACTACAAAGCTATAATAACCAAAACAGCATGGGACTGGCACAAAAATAAGCACTCAGACCAGGGGAGCAGAATAGAGAACTCAGAAACCACTCCTCAGGCTTGCAGCCATCTGATATTTGACAAAGGGAACAAAAACATACATTGGGGAAAAAACTGTGTCTTCAATAAGTGGGGCTGGGTAAATTGGATATCCATATGCAGAAGAATGAAACTAGAAATGCACCTCTCACCATATACTAAAATCAACTCAAAATGGATTAAAGACTTAAGGATAAGACCTGAAACTGTAAAATTACTAAGGAAAAATATAGGTGAAACACTTCAGGAACTAAGTCAGGGTATAGGCTTTATGAACATGAGCCCAAAAACACAAGCAACAAAAGAAAAAAATAAAGTAAGGCTATATAAAACTAAAAATGTTTCTGCACAAGTAAAGGAAACAATCAACAGAGTGAAACAACAACCTACAGAGTGGGAGAAAATTTTTGCTAACTATGCATCTGACAAGCGATTAATATCCATTATATACAAGGAACTCAAACAATTGCACAGTAAAAAAAAACCCAAAAAAAAACAATTAAAAAAATGGGCAAAAAACTCAATAGACATTATTCAAAGGAAGACATACAAATGGCCAAGTAAATGAAAAAATGCTCAACATCACTATTCATCAGGGAAATGAAATTTAAAACCACATTGAGATATCATCTCACTCCATTTAGACTGGCTATAATCAAAAAGACAGAGAAAGACAAATGCTGACGAGGATATGGAGAGAAGGGAATGCTCCTACCCTGTTGGTGGTGCTGTAAATTTAGTACAACCACTATGGAAAACAGTATCGAGTTTTTTTCAAACTATAGATAGAACTACCATATGATCCAGCAATCCCACTTCTGAGTGTATACCCAAAGGAATGGAAATCATCATGTCAAAGTGATACCCACACTCCCATGTTCATCACAGCTCTGTTTACAATAGCCAAGATATGGAAACAACCCAAATGTCCATTGACGGATGACTAGATAAGGAAACTGTGGTATATATACACCATGGAATACTACTCTACCATAAAAAAGAATGACATTCTCCCATTTGTAACTACAAGGATGAGCTTGGAGAAAGTTATGTTGAGTGAAATAAGAAAAGCAGAAGGATAAATACCATATGTACTCTCTCATAGGTGGGAGCTAAGAGAGAAAGAAGGCAGGAAAGAAAGACCATAGCGGTGTGTTGGACTTGCAGAGGGAGAGAACATTCCTAGGGAAACAATGTGGAGTGGGGAAAGGGGGATGAGGAGGGAGGTTGGGGATAATTGGTTGGGGACATGGGGTATAATCACAGTTTGTGGTAATGGGCATGCTGCCAGTATGGATCTGGCCATCGCATCTTAGGCACAAGTGATGACAATTTGCTTTGTACCCCATAAATATTCTTAACCAATAAAACAAACAAACAGACAAATAAATCAAATAAAAAGCATTTGTTGAGTAATTAATGTGAGAGGGAATGCACTACTCCTCCTTGGTGTCTTGAGCCTGATTGGCTGTACACTGTGGCCATGATTCTCTCTTAGTGAACATAAATAATTTCATTGAACACCAGTTTCAGACAAGGTCTCTCTGTGTCCATGAAGGGACAGGATAAAAATAAGATGACTCTACAAACATGTCTGAGCACAGACAAACTATCTTAACCACAAAATGGCTAAAATCACTCTTTTTCACCTTTTCTCCTGCTGCTTTTCCATTACAGCTTTAGCCTAATTTATTCCTCCCACCCTTTCGGTAACAATTTCTAAAATAGTCTACTTTGTAAAATTCAGTGTAGATTAGAAGCCAGACTTCATGAAACCCTCTCAAAGTCACTAATTACAAGTTCAAATCCTTTATCAAACCTCTGTTAAAACCCTTTTATCAAAATGCCCCCAAATTCCTAATGTTGTGCTGTTTCCTTACTGTTAAGGATCCAATAAACTCGACTTTGTTCAACTGCAAGCGAGTTTCTGGTGGTCTTTGGCTGAGGACATCAATAGTAATACTTCTACTTCAGACTAGAAATAAGAGACCACTTGTGTCTACTTTTCTGTGATTGAAAAAGTTTGCTGTGTTTCCAGAAATATATAGTACATGTATGTATTAGTTTGCTAGAGCAGCCATAACGCAGTACCACAAATGAGGTGTCTTAAAAAACAGTCATTTCCTGTTTCACAATTCCAAGGTCAAGGTCTTGGCAGGTCTCATTCTTTCTGAGGAGTATAAAAAGTATCTCTACCATGCCTCTCCCCTAGCTTCCCACATTTTGTTGGCAATCTTTGCATTTCATGTTTGTAGAAGCATCACCCCAATGTGTACCCTCATCAACACATGGAGGCCTCCTCCAATGCATGTCTGTGTCTAAATAGTCCCTTTTAATAAGGACAATAGTCATATTGGATTAGGGGTCCACCAGCTCCAGTATATTCTCACATCTTGGGCACGAGGGGTGACAATCAGCTTTGTATCTCATGAGTATTCATAACCAATAAAATAAAAATAATAAAAAATAAAAATAAAAAATAAAATTTATTTCAAAAGTCAAAATAATAAAAAAATCATACATTAAGTGGTCTCACTCCTACCTCTGGCTCTGTTTACCCATCACTCTCGCTATTGATAATAATCTTTATTGATTTGTTTATATTTTCTTATAAAAATGAAAGCAAACACACACACACACAAATAGCTTAATTAATTACATACGAAATAATACTTTTTCCAAATAAGGTCACATCCTTAGGCACTAGGGGTTTAAGATGTCCACAAGTTATTTTACAGGGACACAATTCAACCAACAACAAAATGCTTTGATGTGATTGAAGCATAAAGCTTTTTTGTTTGTTTGTTTGTTTATAAGCTTTTTTAATGACAATGCTCTGATGATTTTCTACTGAAACTATGCCATTGAGGATGTTTCCTATAAACTTGTCTTTAAAAGAGCCTGTCTGGTTATCTCCTTTCAAAACTTTTTTGGTCACACTTGCCCTGATAAAAGATATTGCTTCAGACTGTGTGTATATGTTTATAACTATTTAGTAGCTCTAAATTTTATTGTTCTTTTTTTAATATTGCTAAATTTTGCTTCTTGCAATCTTAGCTTAAATTTTATTAAAAAATATCATAGGCACACAAAGGAAATGTACCTTTATGTATGATATCATTTTTATTTTTGTTTTTATTTATTTATTATTTTAACTTCTCAATATGCATTGTAGTTGAGTTTCATGACCCTTTACCCATTCCTCTTTCTCTCCTCCCTGTCTCCCCTCCCCCATCATATCTGTTCACTGGTCTTAACAAGTTCAAAGAATTGTTGTGATGGCTTTGTCTTCTTCCCCCCCATGGTGGACTGAATTATGTCTTCCCAAAACTCACTGAAGCTTGAATTGTGTCCCCCAAGTTTATGTATTAGAATCTTAGAGGGTAGGAAATCCTATTAAGGTAATTGAAAGGTGGAGCCTTAAATATGTGATTGGATTGTAGGGACATGCCATAGTGAATGGATTAAAAATGGTGGTCAAGGGCATGGTTCTGAGGGCTTTAAAAGAAGAGGAGAGTCTGTCTTGCTCTCTCTCTGCTCTCTCTGCTTCCACCATCTTACAATTTGAGACCCCTGGGTCACTGTTGCCACCAGATGGACTTTGGACTTCCCAGCCTCAGAAACTGTAAGCAATAAATTTCATGATCTTTATAATTCACCCAGTTCAGTGTACTTTGTTATAGCAACACACAATGGACTAATACACCCCCCACCCTTTATTTGTTTCTGTGTTTATTTATTTTAGCTCCCATAAATAAGTGAGAACATGTGGTATTTCTCTTTCTGTGCCTGACTTGTTTCACTTAATATAATTTTATCTAAGTACATCCATGTTGTCACAAATGGTAGTATTTCATGCTTTTTTTTTATAGCAGAGTAGTATTCCATTGTGTAGATATACCACAGTGTCCATATCCACTCATCTGATGATGGACATTTGGGCTGGTTTCAACTCCTGGCTATTGTAAATGGTGCTGCAATAAACATAGGAGAACAGGTATCCCTTTGGCATGATGATTTCCATTCCTCTGGGTATAATTCCCAGCAGTGGAATAGCTGGGTCACATGGTAGATCTATCAGTAATTGTTTGAGGAACCTCTGTACCATTTTCCATAAAGGCTGCACCATTTTGCAGTCCCATTTTGAATTTGGAAAGTAAAAATAAACCTTACGAGATTATTTCAGTGCATACAAAATGAGGAATATGATAAGTGCACAGATGTAACATAATGTGAGACCAAAGGAAGAAAGACTGTGTACCACATTTTTTTAACCTTATGATTTATGCATTAAGATTTTATTTTAGGACTCTGAAAATTTTAGATTTTAGTGAATTTATTGATAATAATGTCATTCTAATAGGAACCTTTTTAATTCTTTTGTATTAAATTAATCATTTGTATTAAAACTTTTATGGAAGTAAGTACCCCACAGAAACAGAGACTAAATATTCTTACCCCCCATCCTTCTCCTTCACTCCTGTTTCTAAAAAAATAAATAAATAAAATAAAATAAAAATTAATGGAGCACCATCTCTCTTAAACCACTCTCACCACCACTTTCAGTATCCTTGCCCCATTATTTTTTGTCATTTCTATTTTACAAATAATCAGCCATCCACACAATATAATGTGTGGTTAATGTTATGGACACAGGGTCCTGGATAGCTTGGATTTAAACCTTGGCTTGATACTTAAGCAGATATAGGATCTTAGGTATGTAACTCACCCTCTCTATGCCTCTGATTTCTGATACCTGACATGGAGATAATAACACCAAACACCGCATAGGTTTGTAGTGTAGAATAATAAGTGAAGTAAGGTATGTCAAGCATTTAGAAAAGTACCTGCCAACCACTATATTAGCTTTGGGCATTTTTTTTTCCTTGTCTTCTCTGCCCATTTGCTTAAATTCCTGATTATTGCTGGTAAAATGATAGAAACCATCTCAAAATAAGAATTTCTAACTCCAGCTAGTCACTCGACTTCTAGCAATCATTTAATATATCTTTCCTCACAATCTGTAATGGGGTTGTATAGTTTTTGGCTGTCTAGTGTCTATCTGATAGCATCTAGGTTTTCTGATGGAGAATTTCTTTTTTCTCTTGTGTATAGTCTCAGCTGAAAGAATTCTAACCTCATTTATCCCACTGCTACAGAAGCCCAGGAGACTAGGTGCTTCCTTCATGTGCTCTCCTGTATAAACAGGAAAACATTCTATGTTAGTTTATCAAATTGGATTCTCTGTACTTGATCTTTGACACTTGAGGGTTATAAAGACAGTTGGCAGCTTGAGAAGCTATTCTTATTGAAATATTAGAAATAATACCTGGTGTAGTAGAGGTGGTGGTAATCAGGCTTTAACCAAGAAGAGGGGTAGCAGTGATGGCATCCTAATCAGGCTGTTATGGCTATTTTATTCTTTCTGTGTTTTCCCAGATAAACAAAAACTGTTTCTGTGTTTGTATGTTTTCCCAGATAAGCAAAAACTGAGTGAATGTGTTACTAGCAGACCAATCCTACAAAAAGTACTAAAGGGAGTCCTATGGCTGAAATAAAATGTCATTAGACAGTAACTTAAATCTACAGAAAGATCTAAAGAGGATTGGCAAAAGTAATACATAGGTAAATATAAAAACTATGTATATATATATTTCTATATTCTATAATATATATTTCTAAATATATATTATTCTTTAAACATAAGTACATATAATACTGTTTCATGCTCCTATCTAATTTAAAAGTCACTACATAAGGCAGTATTGATAAAACTTTATTCCTGAGCTAACAATGTAATTTGTATGACACAGCTCAATGGAGGGAGGGAGAGAATGGCAATGTGTTGAATAGCTTTGTATCCTATTGAAAATAAATTAGCATTAATCTGAACAAAATTGTTTTAAGATGCTTAATTGTAATCCCCAGAAAAAAACACTAAGAAAACAACTAAAAACCAATATAGGCAAATAAATAACAAGGGAATCAAAATTATACACTAGAAAATATTTTTATATAGAAAGAAGACAATAATGGAGGATAATGACAGATAAAACAGATTAAAATGCATAGAAAAAGTAGCAAAATGACAGGCATTGATCTTACATTATCAGTAATTATGCTAAGTGAAATAAACTAGTCACAAAAGGCCACATAATGTATGATTTCATTTATATTACATGTAGGGAAATATGTATAGGAAGGAGTAGATGAGTGATTGCCTAGGGGGAGAGAGGGAGTTGGGGAGTGACTACTACTGGGTCTATACCTACGTTTTCTTTTGGTGGTGATGAAATGTTCTTTGATTATGATGATGGTTGCACAAGTCTGTGAATATGCTAAAATCCACTGAATTGTTCACTTTAAACTTTATAATTAATATAAACTATATCTCAATTAAGCTACTAAAATATAATAGGTTAATATCTTCTTTTTAATAATATTAACTGATATTCCTTTAAATCTTGGTTGGTATCAGTACTTGATTCAAGGGAAGATTAGATACCACATGCAATAAAGAATTCAATTTAATTTCTGAATGAATTTTTTTCTGTACCATTACAGCAGATATGGAAGTCTAAAAATAAAGAGATTTTGAATTTACACAGCTAGGCTTCTGAGGGGAAAAAATATTGAAACTGTTGTGATGTGGTTAATTTGTCTTCGTTATTCTTGGTGTGGTGGTGGTAGTAGATGTCCTGACATTGAAGTAGTTTGTCTATTCAAAAGAAAAAACAAACAACAACAACAACAACAAAATGAGAGGAGAAAGAGGAAAAAAAATACTGTTTCCAAGTTTACAGGAGGGAAGAGAACTGGAAAAACCAAACCAAATAAAACAAAACAGACTCTCCTTCACAGGGCCACCTTTTGAAACCAGTTGAGGCAGCATGGGTAGACATAGAAACTTCCCAGTAGTCTTCCAAGGACAGAGGAGACTCGGGTTTGCTCTCAGCCTGGAATCACAAGAGAGTCTGACCAAGAGAACACGCACCTCTAGAACAGACAACAATCAGGTAGAAATGGCAATAGGCCAGTCAAAACATAGGGAGATGTTAACATAACCTGTCCCTGCACACCACCACTATTGCCACCACCACCTTAGTTGACCCAGCTTATTATTAGCAAAAAGATATGATGATTCCTAAATTGTTTGGAGTAGGTGTGTTGACTGACAAGTTTTCTAGGGAGTGTTTCTTCGAGAAAAGATAGAATGATTCTCTAACAGAGGTCTAAAGGGTTGAAACCCTTATCTTGATAGCCAAGGGGAGTTGCAGGGTAAATTCTGCAGCAGTGAAAGCTAAAGTGAGGACAGAGTAGGGGGGTGAGGTAAGCATGAGAGAATGAGAAAATCATCTCACATTGACCAAAAAAAGAGAATAGACCACAATCGATGTCAATCTTTGTCTCTCGGCAGAGGATACTATAAAGGCAGAAGTGGGCAAATAGACCAAGTCCTATAAAAATTTTCAGTAAATCCAGAAAAAACTAAGGTACAAAACAATAAAACAATTTTCGTTAAGCCATGATATTGCATAAGCCACCTCCAAACCCAGAAGCAGCAATGCAGAGAGGAAAAAAAATCAGAAAAAAAAATCCCCCCAAACAAATTCTTAACACAAAATAAGTTGGCATTTACTTTGGAATAACCAACTATTTTATATCAAGCATATTTATTAACCATATATTAATGATCATATAGTAATGACTATACACTAATGACCACAATAACATTAATAGTCAAGATTAATTTTATGTCCTCAGCAGTACCAGGACTTCCAATGGTTCGTGGAGATCAAATACAGAAGGAAGTTTGATAATTTAACATTTTTAGTAGTGTACATCTTGGTCTCAGTATACAAACTTCAAGATGCTGATTTTCAATTTACAGAGGGGGAAAGCTTGGTGCATAATCACACCTGCTTCTCTCTGCTATGATACCTTGCACGATATTGGGGGTGGGGTGGGGTCAGTTAAAAACAATATAAAATCTTATGCTTCATGAGTAGAAGAGTAAGCTTTTATCAGGGAACACATTATAGGTGTTCAGCCTAGACCCTTGCCTAGTCATGTTCCCAAGGCCGTTTCTTAATACCACTGACAAGGTTAAAGTTTTCAGGAATTTTCCTCCTGATAGAAGACATTTCAATTCAAATTCCAGATTAAAACAGGGTACAGAGTGGTCTAATAAATTAAACAATCTCAAGTATAAAAACAGGTTGATAAGGTTAAAAGTTTGTGAAGTAGAATATTAGTCAAGATTGAGTCTCCTGTTACACTGCCACAATATGTCCATATATATGTATGTATGCATAGATCTCCCAGACTGTCTTGTTGTGTCATCACATTTTACAATCTAACAAAACTAACTTTAACTTTGGAAAATAATTATTCACGTAAATATGTACCTTCTATAAATTTTTACTGGGGGTATATAAATAAAGAATAAAGAGTTCGACTTTTTTAGATTCTACATAAAACTGAGGACTCATGGTATTTGTCTTTCTGCATCTGGCTAATTTCACTTAGTATAATGTCCTCTAGGTTCATCCACATTGTCAAAAATGACAGAATGTCCTTCTTTTTAAAGGTTGAACATTTAGAAGCAGATGGTATAATGAAGCTTTCCAGAGGCTGGGCATGAAGGAGGGTGGAAATGGGAGTCATTGGTTAAAGGATGCAAAGTTTCAGATAGGCAGAAGAGTAAGTTCTGAGAGCTATTGGACAGCAGGGTGACTACTGTCAGTAATGATATATATTTCAAAATAACTTCAATTTGAAATAAATTACAAATGTCTTACCACAAAATGAGAGGTAAGTGAGGTGATGGATATGTTAATTAGCTTGATTTAATCATTCCACATTACATACATGTAACAAAACATCATATTGTACCCCATACATGCACAAATGGTCCCCAATTTATTATAGTTTGAATAGCAATTTCTTTTTTTATTTCACCATGGTGTGAAAGCAATACATTTTCAGTAGAAACCATACTTCAAATTTTAAGTTTTAATTTTTTCCAGGGCTAGTGATATGCAATATTTTCTCTTGATGCCAGCAGTGGCAGCAAGCACCAAGCTCCTTAGCCGTGGGATCACGAGGGTAAACAACCGATACTGCACAGTATACTGTATTCAGTAAATTACATGAAACAGGCTAATCTAAGCTATTACGTTCGGTAGGTTAGGTATACTAAACATGTTTTTGACTTAGATATTTTCAACTTAATGATGGGTTTATCAGTACATAACTCCATCATAAGTCAAGGTGGGTCTGTATACAATTATGATTTGTCAAATAAAATAACATTAAGAAAAAATAACAAAATACCAATGTAATAAAAATATTTCTGGTGTTCATGTTTAGGGACTTTTGATTGACTAAGGAGGCACTTAAAGTCAATGCAAAGCAGTTCCTGATGTATGATTTGGGTAATATTCATAAAAATAATTCCTTAGAATTTAAAACACCCCATACTGTTTTAAGTGATTTCAACAGCCAGCTCATTTTATCCTTACAAAGAACATATGAGTAGTACTGTTATTATCCCCATTTTTAGGTGAGGAAACTGAGGCACAGAGATGGCAGCCCCAGAGTCTGCGAATCCTATCACAGTGCAGTGCGGCTCCTCAGGCTCTTCAGTTTTTCAAAACTGTGTTTCTCTTTAACTTTAACACAATGAAGGTATTTTAATATGGATAAAATTTAAATAAAAACCCATTTTGCTTTGTATTTAATTACTGAATTGCCCAAAAGTTGAAAATAATAAATACTATTTATTACTTTGTTTAATCCTTGATATTTTATGCAAGCAGTATATTCACACAGCTTTTAAAAAAATATCCCAAATATTAAGTTCTAGGAACTAACATTTGCTGTTGTTTGAAAGTGCTCCAAAATGATTTTTTTAAATAACCTTGAAAGAGGATAGCTATACCTCCAAGCGTTCACTGAGTACTATCAGTCAAATGATTAGTTTTAGCAATTTCATGGCATAAATCCTCAACTAGGGTGATTAAGGGTAGTGAGTTTAGGTTAAAGCCTAAAATTGAATCAAATAGAAACAGATAAATACCTATATCTTATGTTATTCCTATATAATAAAACTTTTCTTGCATATGAAAAATATTACTATATTTTGAGAAAGGGTAATTCACTTTTAAATTGCCAAGAAAAATGCTCTTCTTAATATTTTATAGATTATTCAATAGAGTTTACACAGTATATTTGTGCCTACCATAAAATTGAAAATCAATATGCATTACCCACAAAAAACGTACACTTGATCAAGCATACTTAGCTATAGCAAATTGTATAAGTTCTGATTCCTCAATTCCATTCCATTAAACATTTAAACCATCAAATGTTAAAAATGGAGCAATCACATATCATCCAGTTAAAACAACATAGAGGGAAAACCACATACCATACTTACTAAAATCTCTGTAATGAAGAAAATGAATTGATTTTAACCAATGAGTTTTAACGAATGCATAAATGTGGAATCTTTCTACACTGAGATATGCAAAATGTTTGACTACGTTTTTCTTATCTATTTAATTTACCTTTATACATTTTGAGAATACAATTTATTCAAGTAAGGAAAATATTTGTAAGGGATTCTTTCATTATGTACAGTGAGTGTACATGGTATAGGATTGGTACTCTGGTAGAACTTAGCTTTCAAATACAGATAAAAAGAAAACAATTCCTGGTCTCGTAGATTTTTAATTTTAGATAGCAGAGCAGATGCATGTTAATTACACTAACATGTATTTTAATGAAACTCTAAGGGGTGTACTAGGACACAAAAGAAGAGTAATTACAAAAGTCTACCTAGGGCAGTAACCCTTAAAACAAGTCTTACAAGATTAGTACAGTGACTCACTCATATGCAGGATTTATTTTGAAAATAGTCCATAAATACAAAATGTCTGATAGCTAAATTGTCCTGAAAGTACTCGAAATTGATGTATGCATTTGTATTATTCAATCCTGTGTCAGTGTCTCTAATTCTTCATCAGTTATTACTTTTCTATGATCATCTAGTAATTCTTCAATTCCATCCTTGCAGAGATTGAAAAAGATGTCAGTCATTTATGAAGTCTTTCCACAGGTTTTCTAATATGACTTAATTTATATCACTTAACTCTATCCATTGTTGGTTTAATAAATGGAACAAAGACATTATTTGGCAAATATAATTAATTCAGGTACTCTGTATGCTGGATCTCCACTGTGGGCATTCTCCAGGAAAAATAAATACACTGAAAAAGGATTTAGAGTTGTTAATAGGTATATAAATGATAGGCAAGAAATAAGTTTCAGGCCAAGGGAGCTCATTAGTAACGGTGCGGGGGCATGACAGAAGATAAACGTGTAGTAAGGCATTTGTTCATAGAAGGATGAGCTACAAACAAGGTAGAGGATGTTGTATAGGGCTGTGTTGCCTCCCTGAAATGTGATAGAGAGCACAGTCCAAAAGTCTACTTAGCGCTTTGGCAAACACTGTGCGGAAGCAAGCGCTCATCCAAATATCTCTG
This sequence comes from Galeopterus variegatus, assembly GCF_000696425.1. Taxonomy (NCBI): domain Eukaryota; kingdom Metazoa; phylum Chordata; class Mammalia; order Dermoptera; family Cynocephalidae; genus Galeopterus; species Galeopterus variegatus. Next base: position 82,032 of record NW_007732740.1, read on the forward strand.
ACTCTAACCCATCACCACATGGTTTGTTCTAGCTTTTTCTACGTGCTTATTTATGATGTTTTTCTCTAATAGGGAGCAGCTGGTTCCCAATATCTACAATTTATTTACTCCTGTGTTCAACCTTACTCTCCAGTTAAAGTACCTTACTGTAACTGTCAAAACTCTGTTTTACAAGATTATTTAGATTAACTCCATTTCTCCCCACTTTATTTAGTGAGGTTATGTCATAGTTTTCTAGTGAAGTTGGATTTATTTGTGACAGTCGGCATTCTGTTACTGGACCTCTACTATCCCAATGTATTTTGCTTTTAATTTGTGTACAATAAACCTCACTCTGTAATGTAGAGTTCTGTTGATTTTGACAAATGCATCTACTGCCACAGGACCACATGAAACAATTATATCAGCTTAATTTCCTTGAATACTCCATTAAAAACAATCCCACCCTCAACTTTCTGGCAACCACTGATCTGCTTTAATTTGTTCATTTTTACTGCTGAGTAGTATATCATTGTATGGATCTACCAGAATTTGTTTATCTGTTCACCTGCTGAAATGCATGTTGGTTGTTTCCATTTTTTGGTGGATATGAATAGAGGTATAAATATACACCATAAACATTTGCATACAGGTTTTTGTGTGAATAAATCTTTAATTCACTTGAGTAAATACTTGAGTGCTGGTTTGTGTGGTAGGGGTATGCTTAATTCATAACACACTGCCAAATTATTTTCCAAAGTCACTTTACCATTTTGCATTCCCACCATCAGTGATGACAGTTTGTTCTGCCTCCTCACAAGCACTCATTATTGCCATTTGCTATTTATTTGTTTAATATTAGCCATACTAATAGACATGCAGTGCTCAACATGGAGTATTAACATCAATTTCTGTTAACATTTTATTTTAATATTGCTTAAAGCTTACATGAAAATTTTAAAATAGTGCAAGAAACTCCAGTACTTCATTCAGAGTCACAAGTCGTTTGTATCTTGTCGTATTTGCCTTGATATTTCCTATGTTTTCTTATTTATATTATATATATTTCTAGCGTATTATATATTATATATCTATTATCTATATCATATGTATTTCTTTTTGTGAACCATTTGAGAGAACGTTTTAAATATTATAACCCTTTACCCTTTAGTATTGCAGTGTGTATTTTCTAAAAACGATATTAATCCTTACACTGTCAGAGTACAATTATCAAAATCAACACTATTGACTGGAGTTAATAATAATGCATTGCATTCTTGAAAACTACTAAGAGAGTAAATTTTAAGCATCAGACTTTGATATTTCACATATAACAATCCAGTAATTTTATAACATGCCCTTCAATTTTGATTTATCTGATATTTTATCTTGATTACATTCAGGTTTTGTGGACCTTTGGAAGAAATACAACTGAAGTGATATGGTGTCATCAGTGAATATCAGGGGACATTTCAAGTTAGTTTGTTCTGACATTGGTTATATCATTTCAATATAAACTTATAATTTGTCCCTTGAACTTAACAAATAGTTTGGAGAGTTATTTTGAGAATGTGTACACATCCTATTTCTTATGAATCTTTAACCCACTAGTTCGAGCAACCATTGATGATTTTCTAAATCAATCATTAGTTTCATGTATATGTTCATTTTCTGCCATAAGGAAGAATATTCCCTTTATACCTACACATGTATTTGTCTATTTTTAAATTAATTACATATGTATATGAGAATTGACTCATCAATTACTATATTAATCAATGGATTATAATCCATTAATTTCCTTAATTTCTTTCAGTGGTTAAATTTCCTCATACTTGGCTATTGGAAACCCTTTCAAATTGTACCATGCCCTTTTGATAAATTATCATTTTTCTCTGAATATTTCTTTACTTTATAATGAAAAAAGAAATTTAAGGCTTATCTTATACCTTCTTTGCTCCAGGGTAGAATTTATCTTTTCTCTAAAAACCCATGGTTCCTCTATGTAGAGAATTACTTTTAGAAATCAAGATCTGGGTGACTGGAGTGCTCACGCATCAATGAACAGGGCTAGGAATTATAAAACATATATGCATATGCATATATCTGTATCTCTGTATCTATTGATATATATGCATATATATCAATAGATACAGAGATACAGATATATGCATATGCATATATCTGTATCTCTGTATCTATTGATATATATGCATATATATATATATATATATATATGCAGACACTTTGTATGATACACATGCATACATCAGGTTAATACCAATATACATAATTTCATCCAATAATTCAACAGCACTAGACACATCCTAGTATAGCATAATATCATAAATACATCCATGTACATATATATAAATATATATTTATATTTATGTTTGTGTGTCTATTTAGTAAAAACCATGAGTGCATGCTCATACCTTCAATTTATACACGGTATCTCAGAGTGCCTTTTAATTCTTCTTTCTATATTTGTAAATTCCTTCTCCAACAGTGAAAAATCTAGCTTCCATTAACCTCAATATATTTACTGATTTTTTCAAGGCAAGAACACACAGGAAAAAGGTTTAGAATTGCTAACCAAAACCACTGCAGAAAGCAAAACTAAAGACAAATCAATTTACAGTCCTATTTGTATCTATAATTTGCATGTAATAAATGCATAAATCCAAAGTGACATTAGATTAGTTTTGACAAATGTGTGCATTTTTTCAACTCATACTTCTCTAAGATATAGAACATGTCCATAACCTCAAGAAATTCCTTCATCGCCTTTCCCCATCAGCCCTGTTCCTGGAGGTAGCCATTTTTTGATTTTATTTTTTTTTTTTGTCCTATTTGAGAAATCACATAAGTGGAATCTTATGATAGGTTCTCTTTTTTGTGCACCTTTATTTCAGGACAATGTTTGAGATATACTTGTGTATCAGTCAGTAGTTTGGTCCTTTTTGTCATTGAGTGATAGTCCATTTTACATACGTATCACTGGTTGTTCATTTTCATGTTGACATTTGGTTTGTTTTCAGATTTGGGTAACAATGAATAAGCCTGTTATAAACATTCTTGTAAGTGCCTTTTTGTAGACCAATACTTCCATTTCAGTTGCTTATATATCAAGGAATCAATTGCTTTTCTTACAGTAGGGTAACTTTAAAAGTAACTTCCAAACTGTTTTACCAAGGTTTTTTTTTTTTTTTTTTTTTTTTTGCATTTTATTCTCTAACAATAATTTTATCTCTCTGTCAACAATGTATGAGAGCTCTAGGTACTTCACTTTTAATTTTTTAATTTCAGATTTTCAACATTTTTTATTTATTTTTTAAAATTTTAAACACTTTAAAGGAGTGTCCATTTTTAGTTTTGCTTTGCATTTCCCTGATGATTAATGAAGGTAAGAATTTCTAAGTGCTTATATTTCTTTGTAAATGTTGGTTTTAGTCATTTGCACATGATTTTTAGTGTTTTGTTTTACATTATTGAATTATAGATGCTCCATTTATATTCTGATTTTAAGTCCTTTTTTAGAAATATGTTTGCAGATATTTTCTGTCAAGCTTATCTATTTATTTTCTAAATGGAGTATATGGTAAGAAAAAATTTAAAATTTTATTTGTTTAATTCAACTTTTTTTTTTTTTTTTTTTTTTTTTTTTTTTTTTTTTTTTTTTTTTCTTAACTTAATGGTTATTGTCCTCTTTGTCTTTTCTAATAAGTAAAGCCCTCCTCCTAGGTCACAGGAGCTTCTTCCACATATTCTCTTAAAAGCCCTATAGTTTAGCTTCTATATAAAGATCAAAATCTAAAATTAATGTCTTTATGCATGGTGTGAGGTAGAAGTTGATGTCATTTTTTCCTCATATAAATAAGTCACTTATTACAGTTTAATTTTTTCAGGAGATTTTCATTTTTCTATTGATTGAATTCCTTTGTATAATTTGTTGAAAATAATTTTATGTGTGGTTCTATTTCATTGATCAAATTGTCTTTTTCACTTTCATTGGTCAAACTTTCTTTTTTTGGCCAATAACACACTTTCCTGATACTAAGTTGTGAAGTCAGACAGTATAATTTCTCCAGATTTGTTCTATTATTTCAGTAGTATATATATTTTTTTGCCATTATAGGTTCATACATATTGTTCCATACTTTAAACCAAGTTTTCATTTTTTTCAGAAACCACTACTTGCATTATAATGGGGATTACATTAAATCTATGGATCACCATAACCATATTCATTCTTCCAGTATATGATCAGTTTACATATTTTTCCATCTCCATGGATCTTTAATTTCTCTCAGCAATGTCTTCTTGGTTTCTGCAAAACCATTGTCTATTAAATTAACCTTAAGTATTTTATGTTTTAGCGGATTTTGTAAAAGGAGTTTTTGCAAAGTTTCATTTTCTAATCTCAGTGTAAACCTGACACTATGATGGATGAAAACTTTTAGTGTCATAAAAAACAGTGTGTATTTTTTATGTGAGTGAAATGTCAACAATTATGGCTACATGGCAGAGTGTAGCAAAAGGCAAAAATAAAATAACTATGACCTCATTTTTGAATCTAGATGAACTCTATAAAATGTTTGCATGAGGGAATCTTGCAGAAGTGTGACTTTCCCAATTTTGGAGCATGGATCTTCAGACACTGGCACTTTCTAACTCCTTCCTCTTGAAATGCTTACTCTAGACCAGGTTCTCCACCTCAAGATTAATGACATTTTATCAGATTTTTTTTGTTGTTTTGTTTTGTTTTCTGGGACTGTTTTGTTCATTATAGGGTGTTTAAAACATCCTTTGTCTCTAGTCTGTATTAGTCTGCTAGAGCTGCACCATAAAATGTCCCGAAGGCTAGAAGTGCAAGGTCAAAGTCTTGGCAGGGTTGGTTCCTTTTGAAGACTATGAGAGAGAATATCCCTTCCATGCCTGTCCCCTAGCTTCCAGTGTTTTTCTGACAATCTTTGGCATTCTATGACTTGTAGAAGCATCACCCCACTCTCTGCCTTCATCTTTATATGGTATTCTCCCTAAGCATGTGTCTATGCCTAAATTTTCCCTTTTGAAAAGGACACCAGTCATACTGAATTAGATGCTTATCCTACTCAGGTACCACTTTATCCTAATTTAACTAATTGCATCTATCTGAAACTACTCCATTTCCAAATAAGGTTACATTCTGAGACAACCTAACTGGGGGTTAGAACTTTAACATATAAATTGGGATGGGGGATGCAGTTCTATATGTACCATACCCACTAGAAGCCCCTTACACTCCTCTAGACATGACAACAGAAAATGTCTCTAGACTTTGCCAGATGTTCCCTGGCAGGGCAAAGTCATTTCTAGATTACAATCACAGCTATAAAAAATTTAATTACACTTTGACTGCCATTTTGTGAGGAAGCCTAAGCTAGTCATATGGAGAAAAACATGGACAGAAACGTGTTCAACCAGCCCCAGCTGGTCAAAAGGATAATCAGAGGTCATTTCCAGTCCAACCTCTGGCCACTAAACTCACATGCCCAATGTGCAAATTCTACTCTTTTTATCCACAAATGTCTCATCACATTGGAATTAAAGTCTAGGATATAATTATTTAAATTAATTCCAGATGTAGATGAGGCTACCTGGTTATGGTTTCTCTGTTTTAGTTTTTGGTTTAGCTTTTCCTGATTCAGAGATGTACACATTAAAAAGACAAGTTATGTGGTCATCAATAATTTCAATATACAAAGAGAGGCAGGGGCAAGAATACCATACTGGATACACATTCAAGAAGAAAGGGAGGAGGGGGATGGTACTAAGCAGAGACTGGTCCATAACACTTCCATGACCCCTACTTTGCAAGCTGTAAGTACTGGATGGCTCATGTTGTGGCCGAGCAATTTTCTAAACTGCTTTGTGCTAGACCCAAGAGTGTCTTTGGTTTATGTCCTCTCTACCTTGGGGTGAGAATGAGGGTATGTCCTTAAGGTTTTTATAAAGAGTTTTGTCTATTCGAGTGGGTCTAAATGCCTTTGCCTTAAATCATTCTGCAGTCATAATCCTCTCATAATGTCCTGGATTTTATCATGGCTCTGAGTCTATTTTGAAAATGTTTTACCAGCTGGAATTCTGAAAATAAGAATCATATTTATTTTCCAACACAGTAGTCCTAGGTTAAAAATATTTTTTTTTCTAAATTCTGGTTGAAAACAGTTTCATCGTTAGCTCATCAATTTCCTTTTCTTTTTTTATCATGAGTCAGTAAATGAAGCTATTTAGCAATTTCCACATTTTGCCCTGAATTCTTATCCTAGTCAATAAGGTCATTCCATACATTTTTGAACTTCCATATTGACACAGACAATAGTTTTACTAGTATTTGGTTAATACGTGACTCAGTTCTCACATCAGCTTCAATAAGTTTGCTCACTGTTTTCCAGAAGAATTAAAATTTCCTCACTGTCCTTGTAGCCTCTTTCCAAAATCGTTCCAATGTCATATATATTGGGTTTTAGTTATAATAGCACCTCACTTCTAGGTGCTAATTTCTCTTTCAATTATTTTTGCCTGTGTAATAAACAGCTGACTTACATAGAGACTTATAACAATACCTATTATTGTTTCTCATGAATCTGTGTGTTGACTGATGGTTCTGCCACTTCACGTTGATGTTGGCTGGAGTGACTGATAAACTTGCCCTTTTATTATTATCCTTTTATTATTATGGTATGCACTTTTTACTTCTGGTCTGGAATCTATTTGTTCAGATGTAAATATAGCTTCATTACATTTTTATGCTTTCTGAACAGTATGTCTTTACCTACCTTTTCTTATGATTTATCTATGTCTTTATATTTGTGGACATTTCTTGTAGACAGAGCAAAGTTGGGTCTTGCTTTTCTATCCAGATGGACAATCTGTACGTCTGCTGGATTTTTTTTTTTTTTTATTATTTCATTGACACTTAATGTAATTATTTGTATGATTGGGTTTAGGTCCACAATTTTGCTTTTATTTTCAATTTATCTTATTGTTTTGTTTTGCTTCTACTTTTTTGATTTCTTTTTGGTTAGATAATTTTTATTATTCTATTGGTACAAGCATACCTACTTACATTATGTTTCTACTTGTTGCTGTTTGGATTGGTATTTGTATAGTCTACTTTGAGTTAATTTGTAGTATTTCACATAACATATAAGAATATAGCACCAATAGAAGTCCATTTACCCCATTTTCTGTACTGTTGTTGTCATAAATATTACACTTATGCTATTTACACATCTTACAAGTAAGTGTTAGAAAGTTAGCTTTACTGTAATAATTCAAGTGAATTAGAAGTATTTAACTGCAATCTTGAATTATGAAGTTGAGATGTATATACCAGGATCTCAACTTGAGGTAAAGTAAATCAGCAATGAGCAATTACCTGTCAGATTTTTTATTTTTTTAAATTACTGGTTGAATCCATAATCCCATAAAAAACATAGCTTCACTTCCACATTTACTTTATCTTTATCCATTCAACAATGCTCCAATAAGAAAATGATAGGAAACAGATGAGAATTACTAAAATGTTTTTAATTGATTAGAAAAATAAGTTTCTAGGGTCTTCAAATGCTGGATTTTTTTTTTTTTTTTTTTTTTTTTTCCCATCTGTGGCAGCTAAAAATAATCACTGAATATATTCAGGATTACATGTTAGCTCTCTCTCTTAGGGAGCTGGCATACCTCACAGTTCAAAGTGTATTCTATAGATTAGTAACATTTTACTGACATGTAGTTGCAATTTACTATGCAGCAAAAATGATTCAAAGAAAAGTATAGTGTCTATTTACCTTTGTATAGGCAATTGCTGAAGTCCCTTTGCTTTTAGCACTTGTTCTTAATAAAATGCTTATTAGGTGTGTATATGAATGTCACAGTGCAAGATGCTGCTAGACCTGTGAAGACTGGTGGTTGTATTAAAACTTTTGTGCCATTATACCTCAAGACAAAAAGAAAAACAAAGCTTGTTTTAAACAGTTACATGTGTTTTAAAGAAATAAAGAGAAAAAATTTACATATTCTAGAAAATTTTCCTACATATTTTCCATTTTCAAGGCCTTCACATCTTCCTTTAAAATATGTTTCTATTTGGTTTATTTCCCTTCAGGCTGAATAATTTCCTATAAGTTTTTTTTTAAGTTTAATATATAATTTATTAAACTATTTTTACATATGTTTATAAGAAATATTAATATTACACATCTGGCTGACACTATATTTCTATTGAGGAGGCCTTGACTATGTCTTCTTAAACTTGAATGTGCATTAAATTACACAGGAATATTGTTAAAAGGCAGATTCTGATTCTATAGGACTGGGCTGGCCTGTGAATCTAGATTATTTTTTATTCTACATTTTTATTAATACTACTTTAATTGACAAATCATAATTCCATACACTTATGGGGTACAATGTGATGTTTTGATACACACAAACACACACAATGTGCAATGATTAAATTGAGCTACTTAACATATTCATCACCTTGCTTACCTATCATATTTTACGATGAGACATTTCAAATGTACTCTTAGTTATTTGAAATACACAGTACTTTATGATTGAATATAGTCACATTCCTCCTGTTTAGTCCCATATCTCCATTTCCCTTTCTTGTGAAATGACCTAGTCTTTCTAATCTTTACTTTCTCATTTCATCTGTCTACCGTCCCACATAAAACACCATCAACAACTAAACTCCACTGAAACCACACCGGATCATACTGGACTGCCCAACGCTATTTAACACTTTCTTACCATCTTTTTCAAATTGGAACTCTCTCTTCTCTTGCCTTTTCCTTCAGCTTCTCATTGTATGCTCTTTTCTTTATCCATCCTTCATATTTTAGTGGTCCTCAGTGCCTATCTTAAGGAACAAACTTGGTCACTCTCTATATATTTCTTCCTAACTGATGATTTATAAAAATACAGTTCCTTCACAGCTCTCTCCTATGCTTCAGATGCACGTAATAAGCTTATTTATGGCACGCTTTTACTTTAATAATTTACAATATAACAAACTTGGTATTCCTGAAACTCTGCTGATCCCCCTCTTCATTAAACATACTTCTTCTACTCCTGCGACCCTGTAGCAATAATCCATATATCCATTTAGGAATCTGAGCATGATTTTTCTTTTCCTCACTTCACACATCTGACATCGCAAATTCCTAATCTATTAGCTCTGTGTCCTAAATGTCTCCTGAAATCATCCAATTACCTCAAGCACTGTTTTCTTTCTCTACTCTAGACCTCAACTTGATTACTGCAAGCACTTAACTTTTTCTCTACTTCCAGTATGCCAGTCTTCTCCAAAAGAAAAATAATTCAAATTCTATTTTACAATTTAAAGTGATCTCTCAAAATGTACATTTGATTATGTTTTTTCTTAGATTAATTACTTCCCATTGCCCCTAATATTTCTTAGGTGGCATTTCTTGTTTGGACACTGCTTAACACTCAAACCTCATGCTCTCTGGGTAATTTTTATCTACACTGAACATCTTTGAGCTCTTCAAATTCCCATGCTTTCTTCTGTCTTTTCTCCTTATTTCATTTCATTTTAAAAGTATTTCTGGAATATTCATAGTATTAAGATATGCATGACAGGTTAAGAATGGAGTGACATATACTTTCTTTAATTTAAAGGGAAAAGACCATTTTCCACATGTTGGAAAATAGATAGTTGACATATTTAAATAGATTTAATCAACCTGAAAAGCATATACATTAAAAAATGAAAAGGTTGAGCACCAGATGCTGAATGATACCTAAATTTAAATGTGAACAATGTCCTGGAAATTAAGAAAGGTAAAAATTAAGAAAACAGTGTTATCATTTTTAAGTTTTGCAGAGAGTTCACATTATTATGAATTCATTGCAAACCAGTCCTTCTCTGTAATTTTCTTCTTAATTATAATTTTCTTTTATCGTTAGAGTGTCAAGAGTGTATATCCTGTTGCTAATGCAAATCAAAAGTGATTTGTATAAAATGCAGGTTATATAGTTAATCATTTCTTTCAATCTGCCAGACCTGTCATTCTACCATTGCACATATCCAGTTATGTAGCTGGAACTGAATATACAATAGCTTGTTGATTAAACTGTACACCACGTCCAATATAGTATATTCAAACTTATGGTCAGTGATAATATTTTTCTCACTTGATATGGTATTTTTACAGAAAATGTAGTCCAATATAATTACTCACACAAACAGAATAGTCAATAGGTTACAAAGAAAAAAGAGAGGGATGTCAAACTGATGAATAGATCTGACCCATTAGCAAAAACTACAATTAAAAAAAAAGATTAAATAAATATTTGATCAAGATATTAAATAGCTCTGAATTTTAAATTAAAAAAGGAGAAAGGAATAAAAGAAGCAAAAATAATTAATTCTGTTTATAAATGGTGGAAAGAAATATTCTTATCACCCACTCAGGTTCCTTTTATACTTGCTTTCTAAACAGCTTCATCATATAAGTACTTGTATTGAACTAAAGGCAAGAACTTTATCTCCAAAAAAGTAAGCACAATACTGTCAAATCAATATCCACACAGAGCAAATGGGTGACAAAATCGACACCAACTATTAATTGAATAGATTTTTTTTATTGGATTAATATCTTATTATGAACTCAGTGTTTTTACACTTCATCCAATTTATTTGACCACTCCTGCAAATAGTATTCATATTCTCACTCTTACTACAGGAGGTAAATCAAATTGCTTTTTGTTAATGTACTATATTGGTCTGTAGTTGACTTTAAGACATTTTCAAAACATTAGTGATGGTTGCCTGTACACTCCAGCCAAAAATTTGTGTCCTCCAAGAATGTTTAGTATGGACTGTAGGTTGACTAGACTGGAACACTTAATTACAGCATCTGTAGCTCCCCATTGTAGCTCAACAAAAGAGTGACCGTAATATGGCCTGCGAAGGCTGAAAAACTAATTGCTCCATTATCTGTACTCTAGTCTTTACTTCACAAGCACTTAAAAATATATACTTAAATGTGCTTCCTAATTACAAGTTGCCTTAACAGAGTGTCCTATCCAGAAAACAGTATTATTATTCTGGCTTTCAACACACTTAAACATTTTTATTTTGCTGAGTTTTCTTTCTTCTTTGTTTACTTTCTTTTGCAAACATGCTTAACCGCTAATTACTGTTCCAGCTTTTTAATCTTAATTGCTACATATTCAGACACGTGCCATTAAAGCTTTAGCAGACAAAACACTCGCTCAAATAATACCTCTATTTTGCTAGCCCATATGTACACTTATAAAGATGGCATTCTTATTAGTTTAAGCATTTACTTTCTTGAGAACCAAACAATAATTGACATCAAAGCTCTATCTTTTTTGCACTATATTTTTTAAACTCCTATACTTTAAAAGAAAAGAGTAGCAACTTATTTCTCAGAACCCAAACATGATAGAAACACAAGGACTATTGCTTTAACAATGATACATGCAACATTATCTTCTCTCAGGACTCCTTCATTTAATGGAATTCAATTTGCAATTGTTCCATTTTATGAATTATAAAGTCATCAACAGTTTACTTAGCTGCTGATAAGTGTATACTTAAAATGTTGAATTTATGAATCATATTTTCTTTTTATTTAATGGACAAAAAATGTATATTTATAGCATACAGCATGGTGTTTTGATATTCGTATACAGTGTGGAATGGCTAAAGCAAGTTAATTAACATGTGTGTTACCTCATATAATTTTCATTTTTTTTTGTAGTGAGGACACTTAAAATCCACTCAGCAATTTTTAATTTTTTAACTATAATCATTGTTTTTAACTATAGTCATCATGTTGCACAATGTTTATTGAATTTACTCCCCCTATCTCACAGAAATTTTTGTCCTTGGACCAACATCTCCCCTTGGATGAAACTGGAAGACATATTAAGTGAAATAAGCCAGGCACAAAAAGACAGATACCATGTGATTTCACTTATAAGTGGAATCTAAAAAAGACAAATTCATATAATCAGAGAGCTGAGTTTTCTATAGAGTTGAATCATAGTCTTCCATAGAGAATAACCATTAACTTTATGTAGATCGAAGTATCACTGATGTAATAGGCAATTTGAGGGTTGTGGTGTTCTTCACCCACTACGAAATAGCCCAACTTCTGAAATAGACTTTGATTCTTTAAGTGTTCTGCTGGTAAGAAGAGCACTGGCTAAATTCTGTCAGGAACAACATTTTCCATATGGATGGTCATCTTCACGTTTTCTTTCTTTCCATTATAATTTATGGAAATTAATACCAGAATTTAAAATTGTTGACTGGGTAAGGTCTGCATTACTGGTTAGCACTGATAATATTTTTTAAAGGAAATAGTAATAACTGGCATTTATGAAGCATATACATACACACAATTCCATTTAATTTAGGGGTAAAGATGAGTAAATGTGCTTAATTCTGGGTGTGTGTGTATGTGTGTGTGTGTTTGTGTATACATGTGCATGCATTTGTGTTATATACTTAATAATTTTCATTTCATGCTTAGAAAATAATTTATATTTTCAGGCATTATTTATTCCTCATGGAAAAAGAATTATACAAAGGGATTCATTTTCCATATTTATTTGTTCTATTTGATGAAGAAGAAAAATGATTCTACAGATTTCAAAAGAGACGTGTAGCATTAATAACATTATGTGTGAAAGCTATGCTGTTTGTGGAGGATCTGTAATTATAATTCTAGAAGCTAACATGCATAAAAATACTGAATTACTTAGCCTACAGAAGTAATTAGACAAAGGGTTTTCTAATTATTTTCTTTTGTCCGCTTAAATTGACTACATAATCACAATCTGATCTTTGGAAAAATCCTTTTCTCTAGCATATGGTTTAATAAGTTATAACTAGCAATGAAACATAACTTCTACAAATGGCAAAATGTTTGACCTAGGCAAAATTCTTAAAATAAACACTTGAAGCATCATACCTTACAAATTCATATATTTGGTTAACAGCGACTGTACAGATTCATTAAATTTTCAAAAATAAACTTGTAAGTGTATCAAGTTATATATTATTTTTCTGGTATAAATTTTACTCAAAGTAGAAAAAATATGAATTAAATCTAATACACTGGGGTAGAGTCATCTATTTCTTAAAAAAAGAAAGATGATACACATTATTTTATTAAAATATGTTAGTGCAAATAAAGATCTAATAGGTAAAACTTGGACAATACATACCAACAGAAAGCCACAACTAATTTAAATATAGTTTATTATTTGAAAATTTTTTATACCAGAGGTCAGCAAATGTTTTCAATAAAGGGCCAGATAGTAAATAATTTAGGCTTTGCAAGTGAAGAGGACATACACTGTGCAGTTGTGGCTGACGCAGCCATCCACAATACATAAATGAATGAATGCGGTGGTGTGTGTGAGTACAAAGCAGGGAAAGGTCTGGATTTTCTCCCACGGGACATAGTTTGCTAACCCAATCTACTCAATTCCAAACAAGTAACTTTATTGAATTACTGAAGCAACTAAAGATTTACTAAACTTAATCTTATAGTTTTAATGTGTTGTGCTGAAGTTACATTTTTATGTGTATTTTTAAAAATGTCTTTTAAAATTAGATTGTGAAATTGCTGACAGGCTCAGAACAAATTTAATCAGAAAACAAAGAATTACTAAATTTAAGAAAAGAAAATTATTTGTGCCTTTCACATGGAAACTGAACTCTTACCTGCATTGTATATACACTTCTTTCAAAAAATATTTTTATTTATGGGATTTTAAAAATAAATTCCAATGAGATATTCAAGGAAGTCTTTCCTATTAGCATTCCAAGGGAAATTCTGAGAGTACATAATGGCAGTTGCCATCAAGAACAACCCCCCATAATAGTTATTTTGCACAATAAAAACTTTTTTGTTTATTTTTTCCACACTATGTACAATAGGTATGTTCCTGGTTGATGGATATCTCTCCACATAAGAATTAAGGGGCATATGATATTTTGTCTGCTGGTTCTTTAGTTTTCAGGCATCTCCCTTCCAAGAAGAATGGAAAAGAAATGAGGAAGTGAAAGATAAATTTACAGAGTAGGCAATAACAAAACACTTCCATCTATTTTCTATTAGTAAGAACTCATTCACATGGTCCCATCTATATGTAAGATAATTAAGCTTGTGTCCAGAGCAAAATAAAAAGATGAAAAAGTCGCTAGTTTCTGTTATACAAAGCAAATTTTCTAGTTGAAAGGTATAAAATTAATTATAAAGTATAGTGTACTTATAGCATAAATTTTATTATATGACACGATTACAGAAAATATTACAAATTATTAGACATGTGTGTTGTATAATATATTTGTTTCTGTTTTTTTGTTTTGTTTTATTTACGCAAAATTCCATTGAACATTTCTATGTGTTGTACAAATCTAAAGTGTTGCCATTAAGGGAAGAATTCTTCTTTTCGTTATAATTTGTAGATTAAAATATTTAGTATGTAAAATTTAAAACATTTATGATTACCGATTATTAATATTTAATTTTTACACATTCTGCTTTCTTTAAATGTAAATTATTTTGAGTTGGAAATTATTTATTTGCAATTGTTTATCTTTTAATTAAATTTTTATTTTAGAATAGTTTTAGATTTACATAATAGTTGCAAGAATTAGGACTGAGAGATACTATATACTCTATAACCGGTTTCCCCTACTTCTTATGTTACTATGATACATTTGTTACAACTAATGAACCAATTTTGATATGTTATTATTAAACAAAGTTTATACTTTGTGTTCCCTTAGTTTTAAGTTAATGTCCTCCTTCTTTTCCAAGAGCTCATCCGGGTTACCACGTTACTTTTAGTAGTCATATTTCCTTAGGTTTCTCTTGGCTTTGAAAGTTTCCCAGACTTCCCTTGTTTTTGATGACCTTGACAGTTTTGAGGGACGCTCACCTAATATTTCTTAGCAAGTCTCTCAGTTAGAATTTGTCTGATGATTTGACTGGAATAATGTGTTTTTTTGGAGAGAAAGACCACTCAGATTAAGTGCCATTCTTAACACTTCATATCAAAAGTTTTTATTTTCAACGAGTTACCACTGTTGGTGTTAACTTTGCTCACTTGACTGAGGTTGTGATTCAGATTTCTCCATTCTTCTGTTCACACACCCCTTTACGCACCATACTCTTTGGAAGTCTGACACCATGAGCTGCCAAACTTAAGCGATGGAGAGTTATATTCAACCTCCTTAAGTGCCAAGTATCTACAATAATTTATTGAAATTATTCCATACATAGATGTGTCAATTATCCTCCACTTATTTATTCAATCATTTATTTTGATCAGTATAGATATGTGGATATTTATTTAAAATTGGGTAATAATCAATTCTCCTTTATTTTGCAGCTCAAATTATTCAAGCTTTGGTCATTGGGAGCTCCTTCATTGACTCCCTTTCACATACTGTCAGGTTTTTCCTTTTGCATACTTCCTTACTTTCCAGCAGTACAAGATTCTCCATGCTCATCTCTACATCCCATTCCCCAATCCTAGAATCAGCTCGATCTCTAAGGAGCCCTGGTTCCTTTTATTAGGGAATGGTATGAGAAATGAAGATCTGGGTACTAGGAGAACTTTGTAATTGTTAAAATGAAGCCCAATCTTTTATTTACTGGGATTACGTAGACCCTTCCCTGTGTATCTTTAAAGACAGGTAATTAAATAAATGTGTATTGACATTCTACCTACTCAAACATGAGAAAATATTGCTTATTATATGGATATTACATATATATAGGAAAAATTTTTTTAAATTACAACTAAATGCTTGATTATTAATTTTTGGCAGATCATGTAACATTTATAGAACATTTCATTTAATCTACATTCAATTAGGTAGATATATTCTCATCTCCATTTCATAGAGAAGAAAACTAAAACTTATTGAATGGATGAAAAGTATTTGAAGTGAGGCATGTGATCTTATACTTTTAATAAATAATTATAAAGAGATACTCTATAAGACAAATAGGTACAACATTTAAAAATATCTAAATCAATTATATATAGCTGAAATATAAATTCAGCTAATTTGATGGCTTAGAGAAAGATACTAAAATTCAAGGAAGTATCCAATGACTTACGTTCTATATACCAGTTTGCACAATAATTTATGAATATATATGTTTTTGCAAAGAAAATTATGACTTTATTAGTTTGGGGAAAAACACAGAGTCTTAAATAAAGCTAAAAAATTATCGTCAAAGTTAAGATCAAATATCAGATACCTGATAATAGTTTACTACGTGTTAAGCTAAATATAGCTACATTCAAAAATTAAATAAATGACTAGTGCACGAAGAAAAAAAAAAAAAAACAACCTTGACAATTTCATGAGAAATTAAATAATAGGTAAAAATATTTCACATATAACATGATAGGCTGATAATATATTCTCTCCTTACTTTATATTGCATCATTTGGTTTCACTGGTGGTTTTTCTAACAGAAAAACAAGAAACTTGACTGTTTTAGGAGATATTAAACAAAGTTCATTTTACTTTAGTTCTGTCTGAGGGATGTTAAAGTGTACCACAAAGGACAGACAAAATGGACTCACTGTGGTTAAAAGAGACATTTGAATTGTTAAAACCAAATGGATGCAGCAAGTGGGAAGGGACAGATGTTTATTTCTCAGCCTGCAAATATATATCTTACAGACTGTTACAAAGTTTTCTTTTCAGTAACTAAGCAAAGTCAGCTCTCAGAAGATAGGGCGTAATCCTCCATGGATGAAGAATCTCCTTACAAACCTCTAAGGGACAACAGGTGCCTGATACTGGCCACTTTTCTCATTCCTGACGGCCCGCAGTGTTTCCAATTAGATGAAAAAACATACTCCATGGACATTCTTCCCCCTCTTCTGATAACAGAAACTGCATGAACCCCCGCCATGGCCTACCTATGGAGTCTGTCCAATAACCCACCATTTGTGCCTTGTAATTACACGTATGTTCTCTCGTTGTGCTCATGTACAGCCTTCGCTTTAAAAATTCATAGTACTTCCTCCAGGCTCACTGAACATATATGTAAACTTGATCTTCGGAGGAATAAATGACAGCCTCCTCCTCACCTTCCTGAGCTGAGTGCTTATCTTTTGTCCTGCAGAAGGCTGTGCTTCCCCAATTTGCTTATTGTTTCTTTCCTGGAAAATAAATTTTCCTTTGCTTCTTCAGCAAATCCTGTTGTCCTCTTTTGTTAACAGGGATAAGTGGTTGGTCACTTTAGAAGTTGACTTTAAGAGAAGGAAGGACTAATAATGTTATCAGAAGAATGAAATGAGTTCAGACAAGAGACAAATGCTTTTTAAAGCTAATTATGTTTGCTTTTCCTTCCGCCTTTGTGTTCATTACCTTTAAATGTAGCCACACTTTGGCAGAAGTAATTACCAGGTTGGTCAATGTAGGTGGCTCCTTCTTTGCAGGGATGTGACACACAATCATCTGTATCTATTTCACATCTCATATATTTGAAAAATAATATGCTGTTTTAACAAGGCAAGCAGGTGTCAGGTTATAATTCTTAAATTTACCTAAGCCTTTTAATCCATGTTGGATGATATCTGAAACTAAATTCAATAGGTAAGAATGCTACATATATTAGTGTCAGAAACCATTTATTTCACCTTACTACAAATTGCAACAACTTCTCTTAGGATTACTAAATGCAGAATAATCTCCTCTGAGTTGTAGGCATTCAAAGTCATCTTAGATGTGAACTAATTTATCTTCTGCTTGGGTGTCTAGAGATGAAGTAGATGTTTCAGGTTATTGGGATGCAAATCATAGGTTAGGCTAAGGGAAATAAAAAAAGAAAGAAAAAGGAAATACTAGTGAATCAATGACATCTTGATGTATGTCCCCTAGGGCTAAATATTATTTACAAGGTACAGTTGTTAAATTCTTTTTACCAATATAGCCAGGGGGACAGATGTATTTCAATCTACCCATGAGTTCTGTACACATAGTGTTATGTAGCCAGTGTGATAAATCACATTTCTTTCTATTAATTTCACAAAGTAAGCCTATACGGAAAGAAAACAGAAATGTCCATTTACTATACAGTCTTAGCAATTTATTTTAACTATTTCTAAAATTCAGATTTTTTATTAATGCTCCATCTAGAACTTGTGTTGCTAATGCTAACCTTTCATGTTATATTGCTTAGATTATTTGTTAATTTCCCAAGAGTTGAAAAACATAGACTAAACTGACACTGAATTGATTCTTACAACTTATGATAGCTTATTTTCTTACCAATTAATAACAAGAGAAGAAAAATTGACACTGACACAATGTAAATAATTTACAAGTTATATGAATAGAAATATTTATTCTATTTTTAAAATAAAATCTCTAAAATGGAGACACAACTCTGGGCAGGAGGAAAAAATACATAATATTCACGTAAGTAGAAATGAGCATACTTAACTAAATAAAAGATAATACTGTTGTCACTGACAAAATAAAATACTGAAAGTCTGACATTAGAACATCAAGCTAAGATGAAGAAAAAAGTAAAAAGTATAAATAATTTTGGGTGAATGATTACGTTTTAAACTTTATCAACAACATGAAAGGACATCCTACAAAATGGGAGAAAATATTTGCAAACCACGCATCTGACAAGGGATTAATATCCAGAATATACAAAGAGCTCAGACAACTTTACAGCAAAAAACAAATAATCTAGTTAGGAAATGGGCAAAGGAGCTGAATAGATATTTCTCAAAAGAAGACATACAAAAGGTAAACGGGTATATGAACAAATGATCAACATCAGTAATCACCAGTGCAAATCAAAACCACTTTGAGATATCACCTCACCCCAATCAGACTGGCTATTGTAAAAAAGACAGAGAATAACAAATGCCAGACAGGCTGTGGACAAAGAGGAACCCTCCTGCACTGTTGGTGCGACTGTAAATGGGTACAGCCATTATGGAGAACAGTATGGAGGTTCCTTTAACAACTACAGATAGAACTTCCATATGATCCAGCAGCCCCGCTCCTGGGATGTATCCAGAGGATTGGAAAACGTCAGGTCGAATGGATACCTGCAACTCCCCATGTTTATTGAAGCTCTATTTACAATAGGTAGGCCATGGAACCAATCTAAATGTCCCTTAATAGAAGACTGGATAAGGAAATTATGGTATATATGCACAATGGAATACTACTTAGCCATAAAACGGAATGAAATTCTACCATTTGCAGCAATGTGGATGAGACTGGAGAAAATTTTTCTAAGTGAAACAAGCCAGGTATAGAAAGAGAAATACTACATGTTCTCACTCATAATCAGGAACTGAATCCATAAATAAACGAATGAGCAATATAGAGAGACAGAAAGAAAGAAACAACAATCACAGTAATATGTTGAACTTTTAGAAAACTAGAGGTGGAAAAGGGAGGGGAGGGAGGGAGGGGGGCTAATGAGGAATTGGTCAACAGACACAAACAATGTTTGTGTATTGTAATGATGAATAAGCTAATGATACTGATCTAACCACCACACATTCCACACAATTATTGAAAATCAATGTTGTACTTCACGTGTATCATATAATAAATTACCTATAAATAAACATAAAATTAAAAAATAAATAAACTTTAAATATATTTATTTAGTCATTTTCCTTATGGATCAACTCAGAGAAAAAGAAATGGAACAATTATAAACCTTGGTTCATTTGGAAAGGCAAAAACATGCATTGCACACACAATATATTTATTTTTGTGATGATGTAAAGATGTAGCAAAACAATTTAAGAAGCACTTGTATATTCAAATATTCTCCTAGAAAAATTAATATGCATGTCCATGGTATGTATTGTTATCTTCTAAAATAATTACTTCCACCTCAAATTAACCTTTAGGGGTCAGAGTTTGGTCAGCATGCATGCCTATCTTGAGATCTGTTCTGACACAGGCAGCTAAAGGTGCTGTGAATCCACACAAATACTACCACTTGTATAGGAGTCACTTAAGCATTCGCCTACCTCAATCTCATAGTTATTACTTAGAACAAGCAAAGGATTCACTTCATTATAAATGTATCACTGATGTAAATTGCAGTTAAGTTTATGATTACACTAAAAATATATGAGATTTTCAAAATACCTGCAAAAAATCAATGCATTGCCTAATGCTATGAAGTGGATATTTCCTCTTTTTCTTTCTTAGTAATAGACTTTATTTTTATAGCAGTTTTAGGTTTATAGAGAAACTAAGCAGAAAGTACAGATAGATCCCATAGCCACCCCTCACTCCAAACACACACAGTTTCTCCTATTATTAACATACATTAGAGTGGTACAATTGTTACAGTTATGAACTAATATTGACCTATTATTATTAACACAATTTATATTAGGTTCCCTCTTAGTGTTATAAAGTTCTGTGAGTTTTGCCAAATTCATAATGCCATGTATTCATCATTGCAATATCATACAGAATAGTTTTGTTTTTGTTTTTATTTTTGTTTTGATGTGACTGCAGCTGTGCTTTTACTCTCATTTGGAGGGACCAAGGAGAGTTCAATATTTTTATTATTTCCCTAAAATTAAAAAAATACTGTTTACACATTGAATTTACAGTGTTAAGCCAAATTGAATTTCTTTGATGCCTTTTCCTTTAAAAAGTGTTATACATGATTGGCTACTGTCTATAATTCTCAGAGAAAGAAAAATCAACCACTCAGCTCCTGTTTCATTTAAAAAATTATATCCTTTTAGCAAAATTGCTAAGGAAAGATCATATAGTAACATTTGTCTTTTGTTTACTGTTTTAGCCATCATCTGAAATCCCTTTTATATCTGGAGAATTACCTAGTTAATGACTCTTTGATGAGACCACCTCTCAATATAGAAGATAAAAATACAAATTATTTTCCCTCCCAATCTCAGGTACCACAAAATGTTGATATGCAGTCAAAGTTAGTTAGTTAAAGGACACATCATGGAATTTGAAAGGAAGTGGGTGCTGCAAATAAGCAGGGAGGGAGGAAAACTTGTTTTCTCTGCAGGTAGGAATATCAGAGAAACCATATGAATTTTTGAAGGTCTCAGTGACAGCACTGTTACAGTGTTATCTTTTATCAGTGGCATCCCTCCCCTACTGATACTATGACACAATATCTGCTGTGTCCTCATCTGATGCTTAGCATCCTTTTTTTAGGTCAGTTTTCCAAATCTGATTCTGGAGACTTCTACCGGTCCTATAGGTAGCATCTTTTAATAATCTCTATTTGTTGCTTTTTGCACCACAAATATGTATAATCAATTATGCTTTTAAAAAAAGTAATTAATCTCTAAATTGAATCCTTTTCTCATTAAATCAGCCTGAGTATGTTTCTAGCACCCACAATGAATAACTCTTACTGGTATGAGTTACCATTTATTTTTTGTCATTGTTATTAAATAATTATATTTCAATTTTACAGATGAAACAATAAAGGGAAAAAACTAAAAATAAAAGCTTTCAGATATTTGTGGTAAATACTATTAATGTTAATAAATCATTAATGTCAACATATATTCCATTTTCCTCTACTTTCAGGGACAAAGAAGGTTATATTCACCACTCTTCAAAGTTAGAAATATTGGTTTATATATTTTTTGATGTTTTTGCCTTGCTTTGCTTTCTAGGTAATAATGGTTTAACAGAATTACATGGAAAATGTTTCATTTTGTGTATATGGTCGATATTATCTCCTCTTTAAATATTTGATAGAATGCACAAGCATAGCCATCTAAGCCCTTGATTTTCTTTATGGGTAATTATTCAATTATATAGTTCAGTATCTTATTGTTTATTTACTTTTTCTATTTGTTCTTAAGTTTTTGTAACGTGTCTTTTTTAGGAATTTTTATTTCCTTCTAAGCTGTCCAATATGTTGGCATAAAATTCTTCATAATATTTTCTCATGACCTTTTAAAATTTCTGTAGTATTCTAAGAAGTTCCCTCTTTAATTCCTATTTTTGGTAAAGTGTGTCCTCTTTGTCTTTTCTTAGTCAATCTGACTGAGGGTTTTTCAATTGTGTTGGTCTTTTCAAAGATCCGACTATTTTTTTCTGTTTTCTATTTTATTGATTTCTGATCTTGTCTTTGTTGTTTCTCTCTTCCACTTACTTTGGATTTGAATTGCTTTTATTTTCCAAGCTTCCTGAAGACAAAGTTGGACTATTGACTTTAGGCATTCTTTTCTTTCTAATATATGCAGTGAAATCTATATATTTCTAAGCACCTCTTTAGTTCCGTATACATTTTGACACATTATATTCATTTTTATCCCACTCAAGAAATCTTCTGATATCCCTTGTGGCACCTTCTTTGGGATTATTTTTAAATATGTTGTTTAATTTAAATTATGAAATAATTTCCACATTAATTGCACTGTGGTTTTGTTTTAAATCCAACATGCTAGGCTACTTCAAAAAGTTCATGCAAAGGGCTGCACCCGTGGCTCACTCGGGAGAGTGCAGCGCTGGTAGCGCCGAGGCGGCAGGTTCGGATCCTATATAGGGATGGCCGGTGCGCTCACTGGCTGAGCGTGGTGTGGACCCCACCGGGCTGAGGGTTGCAATCCCCTTACCGGTCAAAAAAAAAAAGTTCATGCAAAAATGGAATTAATACAAGTCTTTCTATGAATTGTTTGAAGTACTCTCATATTGTCCACATGAAGAATGCTTCATGTGCACTCACATGGAATACTTATATATTCTGCTGTTTATAGGTGCCATCTGGACAAGTTGGTTGATGTTCAACTTTTTCATACATATACTGGTTTTCCATCTAGTTATTCTATTAATTATTGTTATAAGGATATTGAAATCTCCAACTATAATTGTTAAATTATCTATTTTCCTTTTTAATGGTGATAGTTTTTGCTTTATGTATTTTTGTGTTTTGTTGACAAGTTTGTATACATTGGTAACTGTTATATCATTATGATGTATTTATCTTTTGTCATCAAGAAATTTTCTTCGTTTTTACTACAAATATTCTTATTTTAAAGCCCATTTTGTTTAATGTTAGTAAAGACACTCCAACTCTCTTATGTTTACTAGGTACATGATATATCTTTTAAAAATCATGTTACTTTTAACCAAGTTAAGTCTTTGAATATAAGCACATATTCAAATCTTGCTTTTTAATCCAATCCTACAAATACTGTCTTGTGATTGAAGTGGGCCGCAGTGTTTTAGTTTCAGCAGACAAAACCTTAAAGTAGTTGTTATGAATTTGTTAAAGAAATGAAAGAAAAATATATTTAAGGATTTAAATTAGAATTTGATAAAAATGGGGCTGGCCCTGTGGCGCACTCGGGAGAGTGCAACGCTGGGAGCACAGTGGTGCTCCCACTGCGGGTTTGGATCCTATATAAGGATGGCTGGTGCGCTCACTGGCTGAGTGCGGTGCGGGTGACACCAAGCCAAGGGTTGCGATCCCCTTACCGGTCACAAAAAAAAAAAAAAAAAGAATTTGATAAAAATGACACAAAATATGAAATCACGATAGAGAAATAAAAGCTATAAAATAAAGAATTACAATAAATTCTATACTAGAAAATTCAAATAACTGAAATGGAAAGTTTTTTAACTGGGTTCAATAGCAGATATGAAATGCCAGAAGAAAGAATCAGTAAATTTGAAAATAGATCAAGAGAAATTACGTGTAATGCCTAATACTCACCAGCAGCCACTGGAACATTCAATATTCCATAAAAGTTCACTTGGTTGCCAAATCACTGATCTTCATTGCATAATGTAAAGTTGGATTTAAATCATATTTTTAAGTCCCTATTTTTATATTTATTAACTTATGTTTCTCTTTATCTCCTACCTATCATCTTTGATTTTCCCAAGATTTAACTATTTATCCTATTATTTTCTCTCCTTTCATTCAGGGCTTTCATGTACCTCTACAAAACAGATCCCTACACTCACAGCTCAGGATCTGTCTTTTGATTCAAGTCCTAGTGCCTGTTTCAGACTTAATCCTAGTCACATTGTTACTTCGAATTTAACATCTTGCAAAGCTAAGTCTTTCTCCAATTAAAATGTTGTTATTTTCAGTGACATAATTATTCATATATTCGATAATCACATGCTGAATTCTCTTCAAGTGCCAAATTTAGGATTCATTTTAGATATTTGTTTGATGTCTGAAAATTTGGAGATGAGTATATATTAGTAATTACAACATATACTAGCAAATTTGGTTTGTAGAAGAAGCTTATTTATATGCAAATCTATTTACTATTATTTTTGCGTGTCTGTCACATTGTTATGCTTTATGGTCTTTACCAGGAATCACATCTATAATTTACTTTTAAAATATTTTAGCAAAGTGACAGGACGTAGGTCTTATTTGAAGAAAACAAAGCCATCAAATTATAGACATGTTTATGTTATGCAAAGTGAATGTCATAGAGATAAAATAATGATTGATACATATTAACCTCAATCAATTTACTTTTTGGAAAGAGTTGTTGTTTATCTACTGTATTAAACACAACAAAACTAGACAATCCCAGGAAAATTAGGAAAATATTGTGTGTTTCTCTACAATCAGCAATATGGAGAAGAAAATTTAAAATTCAAAATTTGAATTTTTACATATTCATAGATATATATTTATATATTTTAACGCATTTGGATGTTATACATTTTATAACAAACTTCAACATGTTTTGAC
The DNA here is from genome assembly GCF_000696425.1 of Galeopterus variegatus. NCBI lineage: Eukaryota > Metazoa > Chordata > Mammalia > Dermoptera > Cynocephalidae > Galeopterus > Galeopterus variegatus. The sequence continues at coordinate 106,817 of NW_007732740.1, forward strand.
TAAAATTTTCCAATTCATATACATATGCATATATTTGGATGTTATACATTTTATAACAAACTTCAACATGTTTTGACTAAAATTTTCCAATTCATATACATATGCATATATTTGGATGTTATACATTTTATAACAAACTTCAACATGTTTTGACTAAAATTTTCCAATTCATATACATATGCATATATTTGGATGTTATACATTTTATAACAAACTTCAACATGTTTTGACTAAAATTTTCCAATTCATATACTCATAGTTTACTAATGAGTATAAACACACATTATATAGTAGTTTACTATTTTCTTTATAATTAAAATAGAAATATCTGCTTTTCTTATTTTAAAGCCATTTAATTACACATTCCTCGTAATGGTTCTCTACTGCACACTTAACCTAAACATTAATCTTCCCACCCTCTGGAAAGCCCTGTAAAGTATCAGTAAGGAATTTGAAAAGCCCTGAATCTTAAAAAGCAAAGAGATTGATGGAGGAAGGATGTCTGGAGCAGAGTGGATATTTCACAAATTTCATTTTGATGAAAGATGATATGAGTAAGTTACAAATGAAACATAAAGCTGCTGAGGCAAAAGAAATGGAGTGATCTTCATGGTCAAGTCCTAGAAACAGAAAAAGTACCACTTTAGAGTCTCAAGGAAAGTTAAGGGGCAGTCAAGAAGTTTAAAAGAAGTGAAATCACTTTCCTCATTGAAATATGGAGAAATATCACATCCGCAAAATAAGAATAAGATTATATGTAAAGGAAATTATCAAAGGATAAAAAGAATACTTCAGTACTGTCGGAATAATTGTGTAAATAAAATACAGTTTAAGAGTAAGAAAATAGAGTGATAGAAAAAAAAAAAATCCCTGATAATGTATTACAATAACAGAGAAGAAAACTCTGAGGGAAAAATTAAGTCACATATAAGATCAATTCCAGTGCTCCATCATTCAAAGGAATTACAGCGAGGCAGAAATGGGTAAAATAGACATCAAGTAATTGATAAAGAAGGTTACTACAGCTTACAGGAGATGTGAGTTATTATGTAGAAGCCCAATATGTGGTTGAATAAAAGATCTAAACCTGCCTTTGCTACTCCAAAATTTCAGAACATCAAGGATAAATATATATAAAATGTTTCTAAAGAAAAAAATTAGGTGGTGTAATGAAAATTATAAAAATCTAGCTTCATCTCAAATGCTCTCAAAAGTTACTTTAAGATATATTCCAGGAAGACTGGGGAGAAAAACAAAAAAGAGAAATGATATATAAAATGATTTAATTCAGTAATTCAAGTGACAAGAAATTCTATAACAGATGAGAAACACTATTTTCTAAATTAAAAGTGGAAATCAGTAAACACTGAAAAAATTTTTTCTTCAAGCCCAGTTGTGGATCCACTCCACATATAAAATGGGCATAAAACTGTAATATATTTGTAATTTAAAGAAGAAATTAAAAATAACAATTTAGCAATTTTTAATTAAAATCAGTGTTAATAATTCTAAATGAGATAAAAATTTGTAATAATGAAGAAGCCAATGAGAAATTTAAACATAAATTTAAAAATGCACAGAGGTGGCCATGGTCCAAATATAAAGCAAACTAAGCTTACACCTGATTGAACAATTGATTCAGTGTAAAATTATTTGCTCTCAAAGCTAGAAATACTGCCCTTCAAATAGACTTGGGCTGCAAATTAGGAATCTTCAGAAAAGAAACATGATTCTAGCTTTATTTCTGCAGTACAGAATATTTACATATATCTAATAATTTAAATGTTGATGACTGGTTTTCAACTTTTAAACAGAAAACTTAATTATATTTACATTAATATATTTGAATATAATGTAGTACAATAATAACAATGTAACACAAAATATAAGCAACAGAATTTGGTAGGTAGAAAGAATTAATTAGGAAAGAGGTACATAGAATAGTAAGTCAATAATATCCTTAATTGTAATAAAGCAGGATAGATTGTCTGGATTCAATTAAGAAATAAAAGCTTAATGTATTATTTAAGTTAATATAGTCAACATAAGAATTAAAATGAATACATCAATTACTGAAAGAAAGTTGGGAAGAAGAGGTGGATCAAGTAACTAGTGAGCAAAACTTTTGTCTTTCACAAAGGAGAAACAATAAATAGCATCTGTAATTATATCTCAGAATTCAGAATAGTTAGGTGAGCAAGTCAAAGGAGTAACAAGAAATAAAACATGAATTATTTAAAAAAACATTTGTCTCTTTTAGCATACTTGAAGGTAAGAAGAATTGGTCTGGGAATCTGTTGCGTTTATTTGGAAGTTCTGATTTTTATTTACTACATTTAATACTTAATTTGTTTTTTTAACTTTTCAAAATATTGCAACAGTTTCAATAACATCTTGTGAAAATGTTTGATCTATTATGATAAATACTTGAATTTAAGTGGGTGAGTACATACAAGTTTAGTTTGAAGTTAATAAAAATAACTATTTCTCTTACTATCATTAAGTAAACTAGAATCTGTTTCTCATTTCTATAATGAAAAATATAAAGAAGTCAAAGTTACCTTTATTTATTTATTTTTTTTGTCTTTTTTCCGTGTCCGGCTACGGATCGCAACCCTTCTAACTTCCCATTTGTATATGCCAGCCAGGTCTTATCCTAAAGAAGATCTGAGAGCAGATGAAAACTTAGTCACAAGAACTTAGTCCCAAAGTCAAAGCTAGAGTAAAAAAATTTAGGGGTTCATAAAATGAACTCAAGAATATGGCTAGAAATACCATACATTAAAGACCTATCACTTCAATTGGGGCACTAATGGGTTTCTGATATGTTTAGCAGGCAGTACTGAGAAAAGGTGACCAGGTACATGATTTGCAGTGTTCACTATATAACATCACTTTATTGACTCAGGATGAAGAATGGCTGCTTTTGACAGTATGGGCAGAAAGAAATGTCACTAGAGGATCCTCTTAGAGACGGTGCAGGTAACTTTTCTAAGACATCCTTGCAGATGATACAAAGTAAATTCCCTATAGCTGTTTATTACTTAATGTTGACATTAATATAATGTGTTTCCATGCACACCAGAGTTCAAACCAATAAAACAATTCTATGGGATTTAGTACATTTTTCTTCTCAACTGCATTTAGAAATGTATCATAGAATATCTGAGGAATAGGTAGATTTAGGTCTTCTCTGAAAAATGTTTTTTTTTTTTCCCCCTCCAGATTAAGTTTTGATAAATATTTACTGGAAAAAAAATTAGAGTATACTGACTAATAAATACTGTAAGAGCAAGTGTATTGCTTTCACTATAAAATTAAAACCCCATACTTCAAGAATCAATTGAGTTTACACAAATATTCAAGAAAAGGTTATGTAATTTTGTGGAAATTGAGAAGCCTATTGTCAAAACAAAAATTTTACCAGAAAAAGTTAAACAGTTGGCTGTAAACAGTTATAGTTTCCTGGTAAAATTTTAGCTACTGGTCTTTGACAAAGGCAATGAGAACATACACTGGGGAAAAGACTGCCTCTTCAACAAATGGTGCTTGGAAAATTGGACATACATATGCATGAGAATGAAACTGAGCCTGTACCTTCCACCACATACCCAAATCCAATCAAAATGGATTGAAAACATAAATATAATACCCAAAACCATAAAATCACTTGAGGAAAACATAAGGGAAACACTCCAGGAAGTAGGAGTGGGCAAAGAATTTATGACTAAGACCCCAAAAGCACAGGCAACAAAAGAAAAAATAAATAAATAGGATTATATCAAACTAAAAAACTGCACAGCAGAGGAAGCAATCAACAGAGAAGAAAGACACCTATGGTATGGAGAAACTATTTGTAAACTATACATCTGACAAGGGATTAATACCCAGAATATACAAAGAACTCAATAAGCATACTATCAAAACCGAAATAATCTAATTTAAAAATGGGTAAAAGAGATTAATAGACATTCGCTTGTATGTCTTTTGTATGTCTTCGAAGAAAACATGCAAATGGCCAACAGGTACATGAAAAAATGTTCAGCATCACTAGTTATCAGAGACCTGAAAAACAAAACACATTGAGATATCATCTCACCCCGGTTAGGCTGGCCATTATTAAAAGGACAGAATAACAAATGCTGGCAAGGATGCAGGGAAAAATGAACTCTCCTGTACTATTGCTGAGACTGTAAATTAGCACAGCCATTATGGAAAATAATACGGAGGATCCTCAAACAACTACAGATAGAACTACCATATGATGCAGCAATCCCACTGCTGGGTATATATCCAAAGGAATAGAGATGATCATGTCAAAGGGATACCTGCACTCCTTTGTTCATTGCAGCTATATTTACAATAGCCAAATTATGGAACCAACCTAAGTGTTCATCGATGGTGACTAGGTAAGGAAAACATGGTATATGCCCACAATGGAATACTATTCAGCCATCAAAAAAGGAATGAAATTCTGCCATTTGCAGCAACGTGGATGAGTAAGGAAAAAATTATGAAATTATGTTAAGTGAAATAAGCCAGACAAGGAAAGAGAAATGTGGTATGTTCTCACTCATACTGAGTGCTAAGAAGAAATGAAAGAAGGAAGGAAAGAAAGAAAGAAAAAAAGAAAGGAAATACCACAGCAGTATGTTGAACTTACAGAAGGAGAGAACAAACCTAAGGATACTAGAGATGAGGGGCAGGGAGAGAAGGGTTTTGGGAGTGATAGGTCTGGTAAAGGGCATAAAGAAAAATCACTTATGTTAATAATAAATCATATTTTTTGAAAGTTAAACAGTCCAGAAAGACTTTATTCAAAGCTACCATAATAGAGAGTAGAAGCCAGAAGTTAGTCTGAGCTTGAATGTATTTTAACAAAGGGTGAGAGAGCTTTTAAGAACTGGGGTGAGGGAGCTCAAACGTATTTGCTATTTGGCCTTACCCAAAAGAAAAGTAAATCTTCTCAAAATTCAAGACAGGAGGCAGTTTTACAACTTGATCCAGGTACCTACCAAAGATAGTCTTCTATATTTCTATGGAGATCAGGAGATAGGGGTGCTGTCTTTCTCAATTATTACATTTCAAAGTGTTGGCCTGAGAAAGTTAGTCATGGGTTGTACAACTGACAAAAAGCTTTAAAAAAGATTTATATCTTGAAGGAGAAGAGAAACAATTTGTAATCATAACCTTTTGGAATAAATGTTCCAAAATAAGGAAGGAAAGGAACTTCTGTTCTTAGGCTATTTGGGTTTTGTAAAGGGATGGGTTAAGAAGAAGGTCAGGAGTCTAGAAGCAGAAGGAAATCTGTCAAAAGCTTAGTCAAGCTGAGGAAAACCTTAAAGCTGTCTAGTGATACATAAGGCACTTTGTAAAGATTCCTACAGCCCTCAAGTTCCCAAAGAATAGACAAAAAGCATATAATCTTTATTTTTAATTTATTTTTTAACTTTAAGATCTAATTGTGCATACTTGTAGGGTACGCTGTATTGTTTCAATACATTCATATAATGTACATTGATTCACTTAGGGCAGATACCATAGCTCAGTATCTGTTAGCCTGCCACTTCCAATCCACTCCCAGCCTCTGGTAACCATTATTCTACTCTCTTAGAGAATTACTATATTTATTTATTTTATTTATTTTTTCCCCTTTGTTTTCTTTTTCATTTTTTTCTTTTTTTTTTAAGATTCCACATATGAGTGATCATGTAGCATTTGTCTTTTTGTGCCTAACTTACTTTACTTAGTGATCTCCATTTGCATTCATGTTGCTACAAATGACAGGATTTTGTTTTATTTTTCATAGCTGAATTATATTCCACTATGTATATAAAACACAGCTTTTTAAAAATTCCATTCATCTATTGATGGGCATTTAGGTTGATTGCATCTCTTGGCTACTGTGAACAGTGTAGAAATGAACATGGAAGTAAAAGTGTCTATCCAATATATTTATTTCATTTCCTTTGGGTTTATACCCAGCAGTGGGATTACTAGGTTATGGGGTAGTTAGATTTTTATTTCTCTGAGAAATCTCCATACTCTTTTCCATAATGGTTGTACCAATTTACATTTCCACCAGAAATATAGGAGAATTCTCTTTTCTCCACATCTTTTCCAGTACTTGTTATTTTCTGTCTCTTTAATAATAGCCATTTTTTTTTCCTTTTTGTATTTTTTCGTGACTGGTAACAGGATCGCAACCCTCGGTGTCATGCCCGCACCGCGCTCAACCAGTGAGTGGACCGGTCTCTATATGGGATCCGAACTCTCAGCGGGAGCGCCGCCACACTCCCAAGCGCTGCACTCTACCGAGTGTGCCACCGGGCCGGCCCTATAATAGCCAATTTTTAACTGGAGCAAGGTAATATCTCATTGTGGTTTTAATTTGCATTCCCCTGATGAGTAGTAATGTTGGGTATTTTTTCATGTGCCTGTTACCCATTTGTATGTCTTATTTTGAGAAATGTCTGTTAAGGAACCACTGATCCCCAAGCCCTGAGGCAGCAGCTCTGATCCAGCACCACCCATGGGATCCCAGTCAGGTTAGTCCCTACCCCTGGGGGTCACAAACCACCCACGCCCAGGTCCCGAGGCAGCAATAGGCAGCTGAGCATCAGCAAAGCTCCCTGCTGCTGCTGCAAACACCAGCATAGAACAAGTGACCATGAAAGCCTCTGCCGCAATGACTAAACACCGATGGAAGAGACACTAGAAGTATGAAAAACCAAGAAAGTATGACACCACCAATGGAACATAATCTAGAACTCTGAAGTTCTAGATCCTATAGAACAGGAAGTTCTTGAAATGACTGACAAGGAATTTTGAGTGATAATTCTAAGGAAACTAAATGAGAGACAAGGTATTTCAAGCAACAATTCTAAGGAAACTCAATGAGATACAAGAAGACACAGTTAGACAACACAACACAATGAGAAAATGTATACAGGACCTTAAAGAAGAAATGTACAAAGAACTCAATGCCCTGAAAAAGAATGTAGCAGAGCACGTGGAGCTAGTGGATTCATTCAATGAAATAAAAAAGCAAAGCAGAGAGCTTAACAAGCAGTCTAGAAGAAGCACAAGACAGAATTTCTGACCTAGAAGATGACCTGTTCAAAATAACACAGGTGGACCCTCACCCCCTCCAAAAACAAAAAAGGAAGGAAAAAGAATTTAAGAGAGATAACAAGCAAACTTAAGCATTCAAATATCTGAATCATGGGTATTCCAGAAGATGAGGAGAAGAAATGGCATTGAAAGTGTACTTAATGAAATAAAAGCAGAAAACTTTCCAGATATAATGAAAGATACAGATCTTCAGCCTCAGGAGGCTCAAAGATTCCCAGACATAGTCAACCCAAAGAGATCCTCTCCAAGACATGTTTTAGTCAAATTGGCAAAACTCAAAGACAAAGAGAGAGTCTGAAAAGCTGCAAGAAAGAAGTGTCAAGTCACTGATAAGGGAGCCCCCATCAGACTAACATAAGACTTTTCACTGGAAACTCTTGAGCAAGAAGAGAATGGAATGATATATTGAAAATACTAAAAGACAAAAATTGCCAGCCAAGAACACTTTATTCAGCTAGGCTATCCTTCCAAAATGAAGGTAAAATAGTATTTTTACCAGACAAACAAAAACAGTGGGAGTTCACTACCACACAGCCACCCTTACAAGACATTCTCAAGGGAGTACTGGGTCTGGTACATGTAAAACAACCATCACTATCATGAATACTCAAGAAAGAACAAAACTCACCAGTAAAACAAAACTGCTAACAATAAAGAGAAAAAATAGTTTATCTACCATCCAAAGAAACTGATAAACACAAAGGACAAACAGTAAATCAGAAGAAAGGAACAAAAGATATTTAAAACATCCAAGCAAACATCAAGAAAATGCCAGGAGTAAATCAACACCTTTCAATAATAACTCTTAATGCAAAGGATTGAATTCCCCACTCAAAAGACAGAGACTGACTGATTGGATTTAAAAAGATGGACCCAACAATATGCTGCTTTCAAGAGACTCACATCACTGGTAAAGACACAAATAGACTAAAAGTGAAAGGATGGGAAATGATATATGCAAATAGAAATGAAAAACAAGCTGCAGTAGCTATTCTTATATCAGACAAATTAGACTTTAAACCAAAAACCATAAAAAAATTTAAAGAAGACCGCCATATAATGGGAAAAGTATCTATCCAACAAGAAGACATTACAATCATAAATATATATGCACCAAACATCACAGAAGTCACATTTATAAAGCAAACACAATTAGACATAAAGAAAGAGATAGACACTAATACCATAATAGTAGGGGACCTGAACACTACACTGTCAACATTGGACAGATCATCTAGGCAAATTTCAACAGAGAACCAACACTTTAGACCAATTAGACTTGGAAGATATCTACAGAACATTTCATCCAACAACCTTAGAATATTCATTCTTCTCATCAGCTCATGTAACGTTCTCTAGGATAGACCACATGTAAGGTAAGAAATCAAGTCTCAACAAATTTTTAAAAATTGGAGTTCTTCCAGGTATTTTTTTCAGACCACAATGGATTAAAATTAGAAGTCAATAACAAGCAAAACTCTGGAAACTATACAAATACATAGAAATTAAACAACATTCTACTTAGTGACTTAGGGTTCCAAGAAGAAATTAAACAGGAAATCAAAATATTTATTGAAACTAATGAAAATTATGACACATCATACCAAAACCTGTGGGATACTGCAAAAGCAGTGCTTGGGGGAACTTTATTGCATTAAATGCTTGCTTCAGCAAAGTGGAAAGATGGCAAGAAAAAAACCTAACACTTCACCGTAAAGAATTAGATTAACAAGGACAATCAAAACCCAAAGTTAGTAAATGGAAAGAAGCAATTAAGATTAGAGCAGAACTAAATGAAATAGAAACCCCCCAAAATGATACAAGAGATCAATGAAACTAAATTTGTTTTTTTGAGAAGATAAATAAAATTGAAAAGCCATTAGCAAGGCTAACTAAAAGAAAAGGAAGAGAGAAGATACAAATAACAAAAATTAGAAATGAAAAGGTAATATTACAACTGATACCTCAGAGATACAAAAAATCATTAGAGACTACAATAAAAAACTGTATGCCAACAAATATAAAAATCTGGAAAAAAATGGACACATTTCTGGACACACACATACTATCAAGACTGAATGAAGAAAAATAGAAAATCTGAACAGGCCAATAACATTCAAAGAGATTGAAGCTGTTATTAGCAGTCTCCCAACAACAACAAAAAAAGCCCAGGACTGCATGGTTTCACTGCAGAATTCTACCAAACTTTAAAGAGTAGTTAATACCAATTATCTACAAACCATTCCAAAAAATTGAAACAGAGGCCACTCTCCAAAACTTATTCTATGAGGCAAATATCACCCTGATACCAAAACCAGACAAAGATCCAACAAAAAAAGAAACTACAGACCAATATCTTTGATGAATATAGATGCAAAAATCCTCAATAGAATACTAGCTAATAGAATACGGCAACTGATACATAAAGTTATATACCATGATCAAGCGGGATTCATCACAGGGGTCCAAGTTTGTTTCATCATACACAAATCAATAAATGTGATACACCACATCAACAAAATCTAAGAGAAAAATCATATGATCATGTCTATAGATGCTGAAAAAGCATTTGTCAAAATTCAACATTCATTCATTATAAAGACTCTCCACTAATTGGGTATAGATGGAAACACAATTAAAACCATATATGACAAACACACTGCCAATATTATTCTGAATGGGGAAAAGTTAAAAGCTTTTCCCTTAAAACAGGAACAAGACAAGGATGCCCACTCTCGCCATTCCTATTCAATATAGTGTTGGAAGTACTAGCCAAAACAGTCAGGGTAGAGAAGGAAATAAAGGGCATCCAGATTGGAAAAAGATGAAGTCAAACTGTCCCTGTTGCAGATGATATAATCCTATGTATAGAACAGCCTAAAGACTCTACAAAAAACATTCTTAGAATTGATAAATAATTTCAGCAAGTTGCAGGATACAAAATCAACACACAAAATTAGTAGCATTTCTATACTCCAACAATGAGTTAGCAGAAAAAGAAATCAAGAAAGCTAGCCTATATACAATAGTCACCAAAAAAATAAAATATCTAGGAATAAATTTAACCAAGGATGTGAAAAATCTCTACGATGAAAACTACAAACCTCTGTTGAGAGCAACTAAAGAGGATGCAAGAAGATGGAAGGAAATCCATGCTCTTGGATTGGAAGAATTAACATTGTGAAAATGTCCATAGTACTCAAAGCATCTACAGATACATGCAATCCCGATCAAAATTCCAATGACATTTTTCTCAGAATGGAAAAATCAATCTTAACATTCATATGGAAGAACAAAATACCACGAATAGCCAAAGCAATACTGAGCAAAAAATAAACAATAAAGCTGGAGGCATAATACTACCTGACTTTAAACTATACTACAAAGAAGCTATAGTTACCCAAACAGCATGATACTGGCATAAAAACAGATATACAGACCAATGGAACAGAATAGAGAATACAGAATTCAACCCATGCACCTGCATCTATCTGATTTTCAACAAAGGCACCAAGACTACACGTTGGGCAAGAGACCACCTCTTCAGTAAATGGTGCTGGGAAAATTGGGCATTCATATGTAGGATGAAAGTAGACCCATACCTCTCACCATACACCAAAATCAACTCAAAATGGATTAAATAATTAAATATACATCCAGAAGTAATAAAACTCCTTAAATAAAACATAGGGGAAACACTCCAGGATATAGGATTGGATACAGACTTTATGAATATGACCCTAAAGGCACAGGCAACCAAAGAAAAAACAAACAAATGGGAATATATCAAGCTAAAAAGCTTCTGCACAGCAAAGGAAACAATTAACAAGTGAAAAGACAACCAACAGAGTTGGAAAAAAATATTTGCAAAATAGACATCTGACAAAGGATTAATTAACAATATGCAAGGAACTTAAACAACTTAACAGCAAAAAAAAAAAAAAAAGTAACCTATTAAAATTGGGAAAAGGAGCTGAATAGACACTTCTCAAAGGAAGATATATGAATGACCAATGGACACAGGGAAAGGTGCTAGACATCACTCAGCATTTGGGAAATGCAAATCAAAACCACTTTGAGGTACAATATCACTCCAGTTAGGATGGTTAATATCCAAAAAACTGAGAATGATAAATGCTGGTGAGGATGCAGAGAAAAAGGAACCCTCCTACACTATTAGTGGGACTGCAAAATGGTGCAGCCTTTATGGAAAATGGTATGGAGTTCCTTCAAACAATTACAGTTAGATCTACCATATGATCCAGCTATTCTACTGCTAATTATTCACCCAGTGGAATGAAAGTCATCATGTCAAAGGGATACCAGTACTCCCATATTTATTGTAGTGCTATTTACAATAGCCAAGAGTTGGAATCAGCCTAAATGCCCATCATTGGATGAGTGGATAAGTAAATGTGGTATATTTACACAAAGGAATATTACTCTGCTACAACAACAACAACAACAAAAAGAAATGAAAGAAAAGAAAAGAAAAAGAAATACTACCATTCGCAACAACATGGGCAGACTTAGAGAAAACTATATTAAGTGAAATAAGCCCAGTACAGAAAGAAAAATACCACACATTCTCACTTATTTGTGGGAGCTAATAAATATAAATAAATAAATATACAAACAAATAAATGGGGGGGGGGCAGAGAATACACAACAATCACAAAAATTCCTTGAATTTATTAAGACAAGTGAACAGATATGATGTTGATGGGGGTGGGGAGACGGAGGGAGGAAAATGAGGAATTGGCAAAGGGACACAAAAATCAACTGCATTGCATATTGATAAATTAAAAATAAATAAAGTATGTATTATAAAGTTTTTTAAAAAGTTAAAAAATAAAAATGTCTGTTCAGGTCCTTAGACCATTTTTTAATTGAAATTTTGGTTTTTTGCTGATGAGTTGTTTGAGCTCCTGATATGTTCTGAATATTAGCCCCTTATCTGATATATAGATTACAATCAATTTCTCCCATTCTGTAGGTTCTTTTCACTTTGTTGATTGTTTCCTTTGCTGTGCAGTAGCTTTTAATCTTGATGTAGTCCCATTTGTCTATTTTTATTTTAATTTCCTGTGCCTTTGTATTCTTGTTCAAAAAAGTGCTGCTCACTACCATTTTGTGTACAATTTCCCCTATGTTTTTGTATTAGCTCATTTCTGTTGTTTATAGCAAAATACTTGGGTGATTTATAAAGAAAATGGTGTTTTTTGCTTATAGTTTCAGAAGCCGTGAAGTTCAAAGTCTTGGGAATACATCTGGTTTAAGGATGGTCTTTGGTGGTGGCTTTACGGCAATGCAGGGATCTCATGTGGCAGAAAATGGCAGAACACAGAGAAAGAAATAGCTGCTCATGCACTCTCCTTTTAAATCCCTCAAAGCTATGCCCCAACTACCATTATTAATCCATTCACTATGGCATGGCTGTACATTCTAATCATCTCTTCAAGGCTCCACCTTTCAATCACCATAATAGGATTTCCCACCCTTAACTGTTACAGTGGAGATTAAGCCTTCATGAGGTTGGGGGTGTGCAGGGGTGTCTTTAAATCTGAAGAAGTTTTCTTCTAGTAGTTTCACAATTTCAGATCTTATGCTTGGCTCTTTTATCCATTTTGAGTTGATTTTTGTGTGTGATGAGAGATAGTGGTCTACTTTCAATCTTCTGTATGTGGATATTCTTTTTCTCCAGGACCATTTATTGAAGAGGATGTCCTTTCCTTACTGCATATTCTTGGCTCCTTTGTTGAAAATTAGTTGACTTTAAGTGTGTGTGGTTTTATTTCTGGGCTATTCATTGTGTTCCATTGGTCAATGTGTCTGTTTTTATGCCAATACCATGCTGTTTTGTTTATTGTAGTTTTATAGTATATTTTGAAGTCAGACCATTAATGACTTCAACTTTGTTCTTTTTGTTTAAGATTGCTTTGGCTATACTGGGTCTTTTGTGGTTTTATACCAATTATGAGGTCATACTTTCTATTTCTGTAAAGAATGCCATTGGTATTTTGATAAGAATTATATTGACTTTGTAGATTAGTTTGGGTAATATTGACATTTTGATGATATTAATTTTTCCAACCCATGAATAGAGGATATCTTTCCATTTATTTTGTGTCCTTTTCAATTTCTTCCACCAATGTCTTCTAGTTTAAATTACATGATACTATTGGAACTTTATGGTGAAATTCAAGAAACACTCATCACACTCTTGCATTCACTGGAATCAATCACACTGCACCCCCACCTCAACCACCCAGGTTACTATTCTTAAATAGAAGAGTACTTCAAAAAGCTTGTGGAAAATGGAATTAAAAGGCAATTTGAATCTTTCCATGAACTTTTTGAAGACCCCTACTTATGTTTCTGAGTTCTAATCACAATTTCCCCTGATCACCCTGAATGTTTCACTGTCACCAGTTTATATTTCTAAAGGACAAATATGATGACATACCTAACAATTTCAGACTTCAAATGGTTCCCATTCCTGGTCCATGTTTTCCAACCTTTTCTATTAATGCAGCCCTAACTAATGAGGATAATGAATTTATATTCTCAAACAGTCCGGGGTGTTTGACAAGATATCTAGAAGTAAGGAACTTTTGTTTTGCTATGTTTTTCAAATTTAACACTTTAATTTAAAAATTCATGCAAATATTGAATTTTACACCAACATTTGTCCTTGTTAATATATATTTCATTCTATACAGCAATGCATATAAACCTATATGGAAACTTGACAGCCCAAGATGATGCTTCAATCGTTTTTGAGATTTTCACTGTTTTACATTCATACATTACAGTGCTGTAGCATTAGAAGTACAGACTTAGAGGATAATGGAAAAAGCTCACAGCATACTCTACAGGAACATCAAGACCTACATCTGGCCTACCTTCCTGTTCTTATCTCTCGTCTTGCCCCTTTCCTTGCATGTCCTCTGCTCAAAGGAACTGCAATGACTTTTCAGATGCCTGTGATTTTGCCTGAGAATGCCTGGTTTCCTTGTAAAACCTTGATCAAAAGTCATCTCAGGTAGCCTCTGTTTATTCTTTTCATGCACAGGTAGTCACTTCAAACTTCTGTGATGTTTACACCACCCTCCTTAGTTAGTTGCATATATATATATATATATTTTTTTCTTTTCTTAAAAATGTAGGCTTATAAAAAGAAAAAAAAAAGTCATTCTAGCATTCTCGGCACATAGAATGGCTACTATAACATATTGGTGCTCAATAAAATGTTTGTTAAGTGAATGAATAGTTTAACAGCAATTGATGTTTTCCCTGGAATTTACACTTCACAACCTCTGAAACTAAAAGACAAAATATTGTTTCTTTATAAATTACCTAGTTTCAGTTATTTTGTTATAAGAAACAAAAATGAACTAATACAGAGATACATTATAGTCAAACTGACAAAAGTCAAAGACAAAGGGAGAATCCTAAATAGAGCAAGAGAAAAACATCAAGTCACCCATGTGAGTCTTTATCAGATTAATGGCAGATTTCTCAGCAGAAACCCTACAGGCCAGAACAGAATGGGATGATATATTCAAAACACTAAAATAAATAAATAAATAAAAAGAAAACTACCAGTTAAAAATACTATACCTTGCAAGGCTATCCTTCAGAAATGAAGCATAAATAGTGTATTTTCCAAACAAATATGAAAACTACAGGAGTTCATCACCACATGAAGAGACCTACAAGATTTCTTCAAGGGATTCCTGCACATGGAATGCAAAAAACGATATTCACCACGATGAATACATGAGAAAGAGCAAAATTGTGAGAGCAGATATGTGAATGAGAAAGAGAAAGAACCTATATCTTACCACTTCAGAACACCAACAAACAATGAAGAAAAACAATAAAAAGGATAGAAAGGAACAAAAATTATTTAAAAGATCCAAATAAAAATAAACATAATGCCAGGAATATGATAATACCTTTCAATAACAATCCTAAATCTAAACAGAATGAATTTGCCATTTAAACACATAGACTGGCTGGCTGTATTAAAAAACTAGGTTCAACTGTATGCTGACTAAAGAAATTCACTTCACCTGTAAAGATTTACGCAGACTAATAATGAAGGGATGAAAAAAGATATACTACAAAAATGGAAACCAATATGAGTAGGAATCTTCTAATATTGGATAAAATAGACTTTAAACCAAAAAAATATATATAAAGAGAGACAAAGTAAGTCATTATATAATGATAAAGGGATCTATTCAGTAAGATGATATAACAATCATAAATATATATGCACCAACATCAGAGCACCCATATATATGGCAAACACTATTAGACCTAAAGAGAGAGAGACCTTAATACAATAATAGTTTGGAACCTCAACACCCTCTACCTCTATCAACATTGGGCAGATCATCTAGGCAATGAACCAATAGAGAAACACAGGATTGAAATTGCTCTTTAGA
Source organism: Galeopterus variegatus (assembly GCF_000696425.1). Lineage (NCBI taxonomy): Eukaryota > Metazoa > Chordata > Mammalia > Dermoptera > Cynocephalidae > Galeopterus > Galeopterus variegatus. The sequence continues at coordinate 122,407 of NW_007732740.1, forward strand.
CCAATTAAATCTGGCAGACATCAACAGATCATTTTATTCAACAACTACAGAATACATATTTTCTCATCAGTACATGGAACATTCTCCAGGATAGACCATGTTAGGTCAAAAAATCAAGTCTCAACAAATTTAAAATAAATAAATAAATAAATAAATAAATAAATAAATAAATAAATAAATAAATAATTTCAAGTATCTTTTCAGACCAGAATGGATTAAAACTGGGAATCCGGACAATATACAAATACATGGAAATTAAGGAACATGCTCCTGAAAGACCTATGTATCCAAGAAGAATTTAAGCAGCTAATTAAAAATTATCTTGAAACTAATGAAAATAATGACACATTATGCCCAAACATGTGGGATACTGAAAAAGCAGTACCAAGAGGGATGTTTATTGCAATAAATGCTTATATCAAAAGATAGAAAGATTTCAAATAAACAACCTAATGCTATACCTCAAAGAACTAGAAAAACAAGAACAATCCAGTCCCAAAATTAGTAGACAGAAAGAAATAATTAAGATCAGAGCAGAACCAAATGAAATAGAGACTCAGAAACAATACAAATGATTAATAAAATGAAAAGTTGATTTTTGAGAAGATAAAATAGAGAAACCATTAGCTAGGCTAACTTAAAAAGTAGAGAAGATGAAAGCAACCAAAATCAGAAATGAAAAAGGAAAGAATTACAACCAGTACAAAGAATATAAAGAATCAATACAGACTATTCTAAACAACTATATACCAACAAATTTGAAAATCTGAAGGAAATGGATAAATTTCTGGATACAAAAACTAACAAGACTGAAACAAGGAAAATAGAAAACCTGAAGAGACCGATAACAAGCAATGAGAATGAAGCAGTTATCAGCAGTTTCCCAATAAAGAAAAACTCATGACCAGATGGCTTTACTGCTGAATTCTACCAAGTCTTTAAAAATTAATTTTTGTCAGTTCTTTTCAAACTATTCCAGAAAATTGTCATTTATACCAATTTCCTTCAAACTATTCCAGAAAATTGAAACATAGCCATTCTCCCAAATTCATTCTATGAGGCCAGCATCACCCTGATACCAATACAAGACAAAGTAGAACAACATAAAAGAAAATCACAGGTCAATATCTTTGATGAACACAGATACAAAAATCCTTAACAAAACATTAGCAAACAGTACACAGCAATACATCAAAAAAAAAAAAAAACACTATGATCAAGTGGAATTCATCCCAAGTATGTTCAACATACTCAAACCAATAAATGTGATACACCATATCAATAATATCAAGGAAAAAAACTGTATGATTAGCTCAACAGGTGCAGAAAAATCATTTGACAAAATTCAGCAATACTTCATGACACTCTCAATAAATTATGTATAGGAGAAAAGTACCCCACCATAATAAAACCCATATATGAGAAATCCATTACAAATATCATCCTGAAAATCTGTAAGCTTTTCCTTTAAGAACAGGAACAAGACAAGGATATCCACACTTGACAGAGCAATCAGGCAAGGGAAAGAAAGAAAGGGCATGCAGATAGAAAAAGATGAAGTCAACATGTCCCTGTTTGCAGGTGGCATGGTCCTATATATAGAAAAACCTAAAACTACCAAAAAACTCTTAGAGCTGATAAATGAATTCAGTAAATTTGCAAGATACAAAATCAATATACAAATATCCATAGCATTTTTATACTCCAACAACAAACTAGCAGAAAAATAAATCAAGAAAGCAAGTGCATTTACTATAGCTACCAAAAAAAAAAAAAAGTACTTAGGAATCAATTTAACTAACTACAAATCACTACTGAAAGACTTTTAAAAAGATACGAAAAAATGGAAACACATTCCATGTTCATGAATACCTAACATTGATTAAATGTCCGTTCTCCCCAAAGTGATCTACAGATTCAATGTGAACCCAACAAAATATCAATGATGTTCTTCACAGAAATAAAAAAAAACAATCCTAAAT
>NW_007732740.1:125088-125905 GCF_000696425.1 Galeopterus variegatus
ATCCTGAATAACAACAAAAATAAAGTTGGAGACATTACACTACTTGACGTCAAGTTATACTCAAAGCTGCAGTAACCAAAAAAGCAATGGTATGGCATACAAACAGACATACTGAGCAATGGAACAGGGCAGAAAACCCAAAAATCAATCCACATACTTACAGACAACTAATCTTTGACAAAGGCACCAAGAACATAAATTGGGGAAGGGACAACCTCTTCAGTAAGTGGTTCTGGGAAAACTGGATATCCATGTGTAGAAAAATAAAACTAGATTACTATCTCTTGCCATACACCAAAATCATCCCAAAATTAGAAACTTAAGTACAAGACAGGAAACTATAAAACTCATAAAAGAAAACATAGGGGAAACACCTCAGGATATAGGACTATTCAAAGACTTCATGAATAAGACCCCCAAAGCACAGACAACAAGAGTAAAAATAAACAAATGTGATTATGTCAAACTAAAAAGCTTTAGCAGAGAAAGGAAACAATCAACATAATGAAAAGACAACCTACAGAATGGGAGAAAATATTTGAAAACTATAAATATGACAAGGGATTAATATCTATACTATACAAAGAACTTAAACATCAGTAAAAAAACAAATATTCCAATAAAAAATGGTCAAAAGAGCTGCATAGTCATTTCTCAAAGACACACAAATGTCCAAAAGGTACATGAAAAAATACTCAACTTCACTAATCATCAGAGGAATGCAAATCAAACCACAAGGAGATAGCATTTCACCTCAGTTAGACTGCCTATTATCAAAATAACAAGAGAATAACAAATGCTGGCAAGGATGTGGAGA
>NW_007732741.1:0-14216 GCF_000696425.1 Galeopterus variegatus
ACATTCCCTTGGAGAGATAAAATATTAATTCAAATTAATTCTAATTAACTTCACAGTCTAATTCTAGACTGCAAAAATGTTAAGAATACATATTGTAATACTAGAGCAAACTCATGAACAACTCCTTCATACATACAAAACCTTGAATACAATTATGTAAGAGGGTAAAAGGAAAAATATGTAAAAATATATAGCAATAAACATTAATCAAAAGAAAGCCATGTTGACTAAATGTGTATGTACCCCCAAAACGTAGCTACAAAATACATAAAGCAAAAACTGATAGAAGAGAGAGGAAAATGGACAAATCTACAATGGTAGTTGCAAGTCTAATTGGATAGTTGCAGACTTCAACTTGAGAAGACAGGAAAATAGTAAGTGTGTAGAAGTATAGAGCAATATCTTTACCAAGTTCATCTAATGGCATTTATAGAACATGCAACACCAAATGAACAGAGTACACATTCTTTTCTAGTGCACATGGAACATTTTCCAAAATAGAACATCAGATAGTCATAAAACAAAGTTAAGCAAATTTAAAATAATTGAAATTATGCAAAATATGTTCTTTTCCTATAATAGAATCTAACTAGAAGTCAATAACAGAAGGAATGTTTTACTTCTCTTTGGAAAGCAATTTGGAAATACTAAGTAACATACCTTATTGCCAAGCAATAAGTATGGCCCATACTTTAGAGAAACTTTTCACGTACTCACAAAAAGTCATCTACAAAAATTCTTCTGATAGTGTTCTTTGTCACAGTAAACAATATGAAACATCCCAAAGAACACTCAATCAATCAAACAATCACTCAACAGTACCTGTAAGAGAATTATGGCCCATACTTTAGAGAAACTTTTCACGTACTCACAAAAAGTCATCTACAAAAATTCTTTTGATAGTGTTCTTTGTCACAGTAAACAATATGAAACATCCCAAAGAACGCTCAATCAATCAAACAATCACTCAACAGTACCTGTAAGAGAATATAATGTACCATTGTAAGTGGATGATAGAGAGCTACACATATTAATAGAGATTTGTTTCTCAAACAAAATGTTGAGTTAATAAAACATATGGAGGAATAGAAATATAACTCCACATTTAAGGCTTAGTCACACATAGAAAAATACATATCTATACCTATTAAATACATATAAAAAATTAAATAAAAAAATATACCTGCAACATAAAACAGAGGTTATCACTTGGTGTAGTAGAGCAGCAGATAAGATTGGGGGGAGATGATGCATAGGGCACTTCAGCTATAATTTAAGGTTTTCTTTTTTCACTTCAAGCACATATAGATGAGGGCTTATTACAATTATTTATTACATGCTATAGTATTAACACATGTCTAATTTAATTTTTATAATGTCATAGATTCATAATTAAAGATCCATGTTTTATCAAGAATATGGTGAACTGATGCCTACTTACAAATTCTAGATTAAAATTTGGAGGATTAAAAAAACACAGAAGTCTGGCAAAAATTAAGAAGAATTGAATTACCAACTTCGTGATATAAAGAATCAGTGAGGTTGTAGAGAGAGGAGAATGCTTGCATGTTGATCTGGGGGGAATAAACTCATTCATTCACTTTGGAAGCCATCTGGCAGTTCTTACTGAAATACACTTCTGGATATATTTTCCAGAAGATTCCATCACAGGTACCATCAAGGCTGCAGAGTTGCCAGATAAAACACAGGACTCTCAGTTAAATTTGAATTTTGAATGAACAACAAGAATATATTTTTAGTACACTCACATATTGCACGGGGCGTGCTTATACTAAAAATGTATTTGTTGTTTATCTGAAATTCTAATTTAGTTGGGAGACTTGTATTTTTTATTTGCTTAATAGAGCAAACCTAATGAGGGTCTGTGTACTCTATTTAGTTAGCAGTGAGTTGAAAGCAATGTAACTTTTATTCTCTGGGCCAGTGGTTCTCAAAGTGTATTTGAAGAGCAACAGCAGCAGCAGTCCCGGGAATGTTGTGAAAAACACAAATTCCTAGGCCTTGTTCCTACTGAGTCAGAAATTGTGTGCCTAGTGCCTAGAAATTTGTGATTTTACTAATCCTCGGATGCTCGCTTAAGTTTGAGAAACACTTCTCTGTGCAGACAAGTAGAATGTTTGAGATATTATCACTCACTTGGATCACTGCCACGTCTCTCCTTGCTCTGCTCCAATTCATGCTGCATAGAGCAGCTAGAAAGTTCTTTCAAAAATTCCATCTGATGGACTTGTCTGAGCAAAAACCTTTTATGGCTTCATATTGTCACTGTAATACAAATTTAATGTCCATCCCACTTTTAGGACTTTTTTCAGTCTGGCTTCCTGCCTCATCTTAAACCACGCCTGCATTTTTCGTTTTTTTTTTTTTGGCCTCCTATATTCTGCTTTTGTTTGATTCCCTTCAAATACTGAGCTCTGGAACTTCAGTGCTTTTATCAACCAGTACAAAGACAAGAGACAGTGCAAAACAGTTCCTCTCTCTCTTCCTTTCTTGTTTTGCCTTACTAACCCTAAATCATACTTCAATTTCAGCTTAAAATGAACTACTTTAGGTAGACCTCCCCAGTCCCCCAGATTCTGTAATTGTACTCTTTGGAAAGTCATCATTGGAAGGTAATATTAAACAATATGTATACAAATATTTAACATTACCTTTTGTTCTTTTTACTTTATCTTTACATGTTAAAGATACTTATGTTGCAGAAAAATAGATGCACAAACATACAACTATATATTTTTTTTTTATTTTGTCAATATACAATGTGGTTGATTATCATACAACTATATCTTGATTATCATCTTTTATGTTTAGCTAATATAATCATCACACAATTTTCATATAAAGGGAAGTAACAAGCACAGCATTTGACATTCATTATTAAAATAAGCAGAATACTTTTGTGTATAAAGTGATGAAATTTATCTATAAATGACTAATTATTCAACGTTGAATCAGCTTCTAAAGCTTTTCAAGTATCTACATCTGAAAAACAATGGTAATATTCCTGAGTTCATGGGCATTTTATGAGAATTAATAAATAATGCAGGCAAAGCTTTTTTCATTGTCTGGATTTAGGCACTAATCAAATATAAAATATCATTTTTGAATGATATATAGAAAATATTCAGAAAGTGCAGAGATAGATTTAAAAATAAGACAATTGTATGCTATGTGCCAAATTATTACTGAATCTCACCTCTCTATACAATGCATAATTTCGAGAGACTCATTAATAACTACTTATTAATCTGACTACTGGCCATCTAAGTGCAGAGATAGATTTAAAAATAAGACAATTGTATGCTATGTGCCAAATTATTACTGAATGTCACCTCTCTATACAATGCATAATTTCGAGAGACTCATTAATAACTACTTATTAATCTGACTACTGGCCATCATGCAATAGCACATTCAACATGTATAAATCTTTAAATATATTATGAAATAGTAGGTATCAACCTTGAAGCACTTAACAGAAAGAACCTATGAAGATACTATGGGATCTTTTGGTTGTTTATCCTGTGCTTGAACAGACCTCACTAGTGTTTTATTAAAAAATTTGAATAGCACGTTCTTTATCCCTTACATATTTGTGCATTTCTGTTACTCTGGGGGCTCAGAAAAACAAAAACAGAACATTTAGTTTGGTAGAACTATGACAAAATCTTGATTAGTTTACAGTAAATGTAATTTTTGTCTTTGTCTTCCAGCAATACCTTCATGCTCCAAGTGAAGTCAAGTTACACGCATAATACTTTTAAAAATGTGTACATGTATAAGAAATAAACCTTAAACACTCATAGAAAAGTGTCCAGACATGAGATTATGAAGCATATCTATCTGCTCAACCTTTAAATGGCTACTATGAGTTAGCTGTAAAAGATATGGTCATTAAATGCTGCTAGGCAGAGGCATATCGTCTGTTTAAGGCAGGAGCGCTATTACATGCTGTGTACAGCGGTGCATGGGTGCAATTTGTTTAGCCTTTCCCTCAAGCAGCCCACTGGCACCTACCACATGCAGGTTTTAGTTTAGATGCACTAATTGTCTGATCCATCAAATTGAAATTCCTGGCCTTATTTGAAGAGATGATGAGAAATCATTATTTAAAGGATATCAAAGTGATAGTAATTGTGTAAAATAATCATTAGAGTCCATGTTTTGACAAGCATATCCTTTTCATCATTATTAATATCTATTTACTTCCTCGGGTTTATTTTTCTTAGTCAGTAGACATGTTAATTTTATTCAAGGAGGAAACTAAAGCCGTTGTCCGAGGTTTTTCCAAAATTCAAATTCAGTAATATTGATGTGCCTTTGTAGCTTTACTGTGAAAATTTTTCAGAGTGTGAATAGAATATTAAAGTAGGTCTTTTTATATCTGTGATTCTTAATTTTAAATCTGCATCAGGTGTCCTATTTTCAAATAATTTGCTATTATGCTGATATTCAAAATAGGTAATGGTTTAAGAGGCAAATGATTTCTAAAACATCATATTTAAAGTAGAAACAATAAAACAAATAAGGAAAGTAACATGGTCAAAATTATTAAACCCACAGGAAAAGTGAGCCAACTGCATTAGAAATGATATCATCATTACACTTTTTATCATCAGAATAAAATACTTATAAAAAACCTAACATTTGTACAGAAATAAGGAATTCCAAGAATATACAGATTTTGATATAGCAAATCAATTATTTTAGCCATATTATATTCTAGTGGTTTCTGAAATTGATCAAAGCCAGAATTGTCAATTATAAAAACAACAGAAAAAATATTCTCCTGGTGTGAGACCTTCTTTCCTATTGTATCAGATGGTTATTCAAATAACCTAGAGTGAAAAACCTAGATGTTGCCAAAATTGTATGTCTTTAAAAATAAGTAACATAGAAATGCAAAAATGCTTTATTAATAGAACTATTAAAACAAATAGTATAGGAGAGGACAAATAATAATCTAAAAACGGAAGTGATCAATTCTGTATTCCTATTCAATATTTTATATTCACTAGAGTAAAAGCATGAAGGTAGAGTGGGAGAGAGAGAACTTTTTGAACCTGCCTCATGATACAGTTTTCAGTGACTCAACTTGAAGTTAATTTAACCTGGACCTGTGCATGCCATTTTTATTTACATTTTTCGTAGTCAAAAAAGTATCAAGATCCTGGAAAATTTCCAAAGCCTCTTTGAAGAGCCATAAATGCTCAGATTCACACCTCAGAAGCTGGTGTGAATAGGACATATGGAGGAACTCATTTACCCAGTGTTGTTTGAAATACAAAAATTAGGTTATTCTAAGAAAATCAAGTTATCTACATTCAGAGGACAAAGCTATTGTATCACTGTTTAATAATCATGGAGGAAATTTAAATAATTCATCTAAGAATAAGTTTATTTGCCAACTGGATAGAGTAGCAGTAGTTTCTGTATCCAGGTCTTGGGAGGGTCAAATGACAAATGAGTATGTGAAAGTGTTTGACAAAAGTGAAGTACAGTTGATATTTTTTTGTCCTAGCTAACAGTATAAGCTCGAAACTTTAGGTTTAGCTACAACAAAAAGGATCACCATTTTAAAGAGACTAGATAAAAAAATAGATAAATTTGGCATGTGTGTGGTCGGGGAGGGAGCATTAAATATTTCCACCATGTTATTAAGGAAAGAAAGGGTTAGGGCTATCTTTCTTCCAGTTTTCTAAACATTCCTGAAGATATGTACCTAGTCTCCAAAAATTTACAGCCACCAGTACACAACAAAATGAGTGCTGTCAAAAAAGTAGTTACTCCAACTTTGGCTTTTAGTTTCTGCATTTCTCCCCGAAGGTGAGGGTGCTTTATGAAGGGTTGACAGTTGACTATGCAGCATGTTTTTTAGACATTGGCTCTCTCCATTAATAATTCCCTCTCTCCAGCTAAATCAATGCCCCTGCATGCTCCTAGTGCATAAAGGAATACCTTTTAAAAAATATCGGCCATGTTTTGAGATAGTTTAAATGAATATATCTTATTTTGGCCACATTTGCTCAGAGCTTATTTTGCTCATTATTAGAAAAATAATTTAAATTTTTTTTTCTCCCTAATGAAATTTGGAATTTGCATCTCTTTCTCTCAGCCAAAAATCAATAATAAAAAAAAAAAGACATCCCGATAACTGCCAAAAGAGTCTTCAGCTTGCAAGTAATAACTTAATTTCTGTATAGCTCTGGGGTGATTGCAAAGGGAGTGTGAGAAGTTCATTATTTTCCAGCAGAAAAAAGGGAGCATGCTAAGAAGAAAGCAGCATTCTTCCTACTGGGATTTCTCTTGGACTACATGATTTGCATGAAGGGCGCCACATCAAACACAGTGGGTGCCCTTTTTCAAATATTAATGTGAAGCTTGTTTTAAGTTCTCTCTTGACTTTGTGCCACCTTGTATCAAAGGAACTTAAAAGTAGGTCTTGCGGGTGGGGGAGAACTTTTCCAACTGTTTTAACACTTAGTAGAATTCTTTCTGCATTTGATCAGTGTGCTTCAAATTTGCAATAATTTGATATATGTGCACATTTTTCTAGGATGCCTATTTTTCATAATGATCAGTCTTTTTATGTTTTGTTTCTGTGCGGCATGTTTAAATATTCTAAACCAAAAGGATTTAGGATTTAAGAGATTGATAAGTAAATGAAACACAGAAGCAATAAATACTAACACTGATAGCTACTTGAATTTATCATAGAGAGAGGATCGGCTGGTTGCTGTTGTTTTAAATGAAAATTCTTAGCTATTTAGGTAGAGGCTTTTAATTTCCTTATATCTGTCCGGCATGATTAAAACAAACCAAATTTGGGGACTTGTGTGGAGATGAGTCTGTCTGGATGCAGATGTGCATAAAATAGGGTACAGGTCATGGAATAAGATTGTTAAATTGATCCACTGTGAGTAAATCTGGATTTGTCTCTCTCTGTCTATGTGGGTCAAATAGTAATTTGATCTTGCTGTTGCTTGCTAAATAATTTAGTGCTGCAGCAGGATAGTTCACGTTCAGACATGTTTTTGACTATTAATTTCAAAAATTAAAATTTGAAATATTTATAGCTTGATGTCAATTTATGCATATTTCTTAAAACACAAGATTGATATAAGATTTAAATTGGGAAAATACATTTTACAATTTCAAAAATACATATGAGACCCATTATCTCTGGAAGAAGATGGTTTCATAAAATAATTTTACTGAACAATATTGATCAATATGTTATCAATTGTATGTTCTTAATTGCTCTCCACTATTAGATGTTATCCCTTCTATTGGGATTTGCTTTCTTCCTTCACCTTCCTCCACTTCCTCCAAACAATTTACATTAGCAAAAAAACAAACAAAAACCCCCCAAAAACAGTGTATCTGCCTGTACTACAAAATAGGCTAATTTCTTTAATATGCACCATATTGCTAGGACAAATAAAATGTAAGTTGTAAACAAAGCTGGTTTCAGTTTTTATTCAATAATGACAGGTAATCACTGGGTACACATTCTAGGGATACTGATGGTGACGTCCAGAAATAAAGCCCTTCATTTACACTCAGTTCTGTGGAGGACTTTGTAGAGAATACTTCATTTGCAGAGGTGATTTAAAAAATGAAACTCTGTGCTATGGAGTGAATTGTGTCCTCCCCAAAATTTACATATTGAATCCCTACCCCCCAATGTGATAGTATTTAAAGATAGAGCTTTGGGGAGGTAATTAGGCTTAGATGAGATATTATAGGTGGGGCCCTCATTATGGGATTATAAGAGACATCAGAGAGCTTACTCTGTCTTTTTTGCCATATGAGGACACACCAAGAAAGTATTCATCTACAAGCCAGGAAAAAAAGTCCCCACCAGAACCTGACCATGCTGGCATCCTTATCTCAGATTTCCAGTCTCCAGAACTGTGAGAAAATACATTTCTGTTATTTAAGTCACCCAATTCATGGTATTTTGTTACAGCAGCCTGAGCTGACCAATACACTGTGATCGACTATGTATCGACCCGCAAGTAATAAAACTGTATCAACTTGTAAACTATTTTACACTATGCTAGGTATTTTGGGCATTAAATATTTGAGATTAATTAAACAAATAAAGTTTGAATTTAAAAATATTGGGTTATCATGAGTCTTTTTTTTTCAGGTAAGTTACAGCAACAGAGTCGTTCATAATGGTAGTGTTCTATTGCTTCTCATGTGGCTTATATTAAATTATAATTTACTTCCCTTGTGTTTATAAATGCTCAACTATATAATTCATGATACATGTAGTGCTAGTAAGAAATATATGCTCTCTTCGAAAAGATTGTACCTATTTCTCAATTTTCACGCTTAATGTCTTAATTATTGTTGAACTATACTACCTCAATGATATTTTAATGTAAAAGACATTGCAAGCAAAATAATATATGCAACATGCACACTGACTTATAAAGCATAATTTAAACCCATGAACGTATTGCTGAACTTAGGAACTTTAGCATTGCTAATACCTTGCATCTAACCCCTTTCAAGCAAAATAATATATGCAACATGCACACTGACTTATAAAGCATAATTTAAACCCATGAACATATTGCTGAACTTAGGAACTTTAGCATTGCTAATACCTTGCATCTAACCACGTGCTTCTGTGCTATCTCATTTGATGACCTTCCCTTGCACTCACAGAGAGAAACACTGTCTTGGGCTTTGTCTTCATCATTCCCTTGTTTTTAATAACAGAACAAAGAATGTTACCATAGAATTTATTTCCACCCAATGTATGCTATACTTTTTGCTTGTTTCTGATCTTTATAAAACTGTTATAATACTCCATCTATCTTGTGATAGTAAGATGTGTACCTTCTAATTATTGGAAACTGTGAATATGTTACCTTACGTGGCAAAAGAGACTGCAGATAATACGACTAAATTAAGAATCTTCAGATGGGAACATTATCCTGGATTAGCAAGTGGATCATGTAAAGGGTCTCTATAAGTGAAAAAGGGAGGTAGGAGAGGCAGAGAAAGGGATGAGATTATGGAAAGAGAGGTTTGAGAGATGCAAATGTTTGCTTGGAAGATGGAAGGGGACAAAGAGCAGAAGAATGTGGCAGTCTCTGGGAGCTGGAAAAGGCAAGGAAATGAATTCCTTCCTACAAGAAATGTAGCCCTGCTGATCCTTTGATTTTAGCCCAGTGAGACCTATTTCAGACTTCTGATCTCCAAAATTGTAAGATAATTTATTTGTGTTGCTTTAATCTACTAAATTTGTGGTAATTTGTTATGATAACCATAGGAAACTAATACAGAGTTGGATGACTTATGTGTTTTTTAACACAGTACTTTGCTTCTAAAGTCTATTCACAGCTCTAGAGTTAAAATATTTCATTGTATGAATATTCCCCAATGTATTATTTTATTTTCCTGTCAATGCACATTTGTAATGTTTCCAAAACCAAAAGGATTTTGTTTTGTTTTTGGTTTTGTTTTGAGAATAATGCTGCTAAGAATATAAAGAAAACCGTGTATCTGATGCCTGGTGCTAATTCTCAGGAATTTCTGTAATTTCTCTAGGTTATATTGCTAAAACTGGAATTTCAGGTTAATGGTTTTCAAATGTTTACATCATAATGAGTAATTATTATCTGAAGTGGTTGTATCAATTTTTTCTTTCATCAATTCCCATTGATCCATATATTCCCTAGTATATATTTGTTTGTAGAAGTTATTTATATATTATGGGTACTAACCCTTCATCAATCATTTGTGTGAAAATATCTCTCAACATGTGGTTTAGAGTTTGACTGATTTTATAGTGCCTTTTGATGAATGATGTGTTTCATTTTAATGTATTTAGGTTGTCAAACTTTTCTATTATAGTTACAACATCTCATTTTATTTTTCATATGAAAAATACATTGTCCTTGTGTCATTTATGGAGTGGTCGCTTCCCACAATTATCTCAGATACAATCTCTGTCATATCAAGTTTCTATTCATATGGCAGTCTATTTCTTGACTTTGTTTTGTTCCATTGTTCTACAAAACCAGACTGCATTTATTTCAATAATGCTGTAATAGGTTTTGATATCTGTTAGTCCAAATCATCCTTAGCAGTCTCTTGATCATTCTTAGCTCTACGTTGTTATATATACTTTTGAGTGGTGAAATTTTATACATATTAAAAATGTAGAATGATTCTGTATTGTTTAAAATATAAAAATGACACAAATATTAGTGTCTAACACCCAGATTAATACTAGAAGAGTTCAGAATCTTTGAAAATCCCCTGTATGCATCTTCTTTAACACAATTGAGAGAGGTAAAGAGTCTCTTGAAGTTTGTGTTAAACATTTTCTTCTTTTTTTTTGATATTACCTGTTTTGTGTATATATATATATATATATATATATCCCCAAATAATCCACTGTATGTAATTTTTCATAACTTGCTTACTGTAGCTCAGCACTATATTTGTATCATTCACGTTTTTTGTTTGTGTTGTAGTATATAAATTAATTTGATTTTATTTAATAATCTTATGGCTAAGCAACTTGTTAAATGCTTCAATTATTTTTTATAATTTTGAATATCAATGTATATGATTACATTATTTGCAGACTATTCAGTTTTAGTTCTTTTTCAGTTCCAGTTCTTGTGATATTAGTATTTATCCCCATTCTACTGTGCTGATTAGGTACCCCCACCAAAAAAAAAAAAAAAAAGAATATAAATGATGACAATTTACTTGAACTTCACAAATTTCCAAAAGAGTTTCTATAATTTTTATGATAGGTATGCACTCAGGGAAAGTAAGAATAAGTTCACACCAAAACTTGAGCATAAATATTCATAGCAACACTATTTATAAAAGCTAAAAACTGAAAACTACTCAAATGTCCATCTGCTAATGAATGGGTAAATAAATGTGTAATGATTGATTCTGGTAATGCATATACAACTTTGTGAATTTATTAAAAGCTGTTGAATTATAAATGAGTGAGTTGTATGGCATATTAATTACAGATCAATAAATCTGTTACATAAAAAAGATATTCAAGAAAAGGAATTAGAGAAAATATAAGTAAAGATATTAGAATTAAAAAATTCATTTTGAATAAGTTTTTGTCAGTAATGTGAATACTTTTACTAAATGTACAATGTCCTAAAATAATACAACTTAAATAAAATTAGAAAACATAAATAGATGAAAAAACAGTTACATAAATGATTCATTTATGAATAAGTTCTATCATATATTCAAGTAAAAAAAAAAACCCCAGCTAATTCACATGCTTCCAGAGAACATTTTTAAAAAGGGAAACTGCAACCAATCTTATGAAGCTTATAGGATTATGTTACTAAATCCAGACAAGGATATAGAAAACTACTTCACAAGTCAACCATACTCATGATCATAGATATGAATCTTTGAAATAAAAATTTAGCAAATTAAAAATAGCAATTTAAATAGCAAATTAAAAATAGTGTCATACTATGACTAATTTAAATTTATATCTCAATAGCAGGAACTATTCAAAATTAGAATATCATCTAATGTAATTCAGAATATTAACAGACATAAAAAAGAAAAAATATATAATTGTGATTTATTCAAAACACTTTTGATAAAATTCAGTGCTTTTCATGATTTTGAAATGTCTTTCAGCAAAACAGAAATATAAAAGAACATATTTGAATCTTCTTTTCAAATCAGGAATAAGACAAGCATGTCCACTAACACGTCTTTTACTGATCGTTTTCTGAAGTTTCTAGCCAATGAAATTGGAACAGAAAATAATAAATAAAATTATAAATATTTGAAATAAATTGGAAATGAATAAACCATAATGTGCAGATATTATGGTTGTCTACAGAGATAATGCAATCTAAAAATTAAAGGAATTATTAAAAAGTTAGCAATGCTTATAGAAAAAAAACTATCAATATTTTTAAGTAAATTGCATTCCTAAATACCAACGTCAAAAACATGGGTAATACAATTTCAAAAATAATCTGTATGATTTAGATTAACATAAAATATGGATTCTCAGCAAAGAAACATAACAATCTACATGAAGACTTTATATTTTGAATGAAAAATATTAAAGTGTTGTAATAAATAGAGAAATAAATGATATATCATCTATGTGAAATTAAGTAGAGAGGGAAAATGGTGAAATAGGGGAGAAGAACAATTTCTGGAGGTATGTTCTTGAATAGTCAAGATAAGGAAGTATCAAAAATACAGGCGGAGAGACCAGACTTACGTGAAAGCAGAATAATGCGTACAAAATAACAAGAAGGGCAGCATGCAGGTAGATGGTGGATGAGGTCCTGGGTGCCTGATATTGCTTTAGTTATCTAAGTAACAGGTGAAGAAAAATCAAACCAAGAGTGAGGATGCAGGAGAAGGTTTAGAGGTTTGAGAAAAAAAGAAATGTAAAATAATCATATAGAGCAGTGGGAGGATGAATGGGAAATAGAAATACGGTATAATTAACAGATAGCTCTATGATGCCCTTGTGATTAGCAGTCATGAAATTAAAGTAAGACCTAGAAGCATGTCTTTGCTTTCTTTGTTCTGAACAGATTAGCATGAATGGTTGTAGGCAGGGAGAAGCCAAAGAGCTGGATCTAACCAGGGATAGAATATTGCCAAGGGCATATGAAGAAGGGAAAGAAGCACCATATAATTGACAGCTTAAATGGAGTGTATATAATGATGAACCATGACAGGAAATGTAAAATATAGGTGACTGACAGGCAATCTATCATGAGGTATAGTTTGGGGGCATGAATTTTAGGAAAGAGGGAGCATCACTGGTCTGTAAATGTGTTGATGAGGAGCAAGGAAGGAGAAGGTAAAGTGAGAAAGTAAAAAATACCCATTACTTAAGAAGATTGTAGGAAAGAAAGAAAGAAGGAAAGAGAGAAAGACCACAATAAACATTGAACTTTCAGAAGGAGAGAACAGACCTATGGTTACTAGAGGTGGGAAAGGGGAGTAGGAGGAGGCTAGGGAGAAATTGAATAAGGGACACTAAGAGTAATTACAATTTGTAATGATGAACATGCTAACAATATTGATTTGACCATCACTATATACAAATACTGATAGTCAACTCTGTACACCATAAATATGTGCAATCAGTTATGTTTCAATTTAAAAATGAATTATGGGCCGAGCCCGTGGCGCACTCGGGAGAGTGCGGCGCTGGGAAACGCGGCAGTGCTCCCGCCGTGGGTTCGGGTCCTATATAGGGATGACCGGTGCGCTCACAGTGCTCACTGGCTGAGCGCGGTGCGGCCAGTCTCAAAAAGGACAAAAAAAAAAAAAAAAGAAAAGAAAAAAGAAAAAAATGAATTATAATAAATAAATAAATTAAATTAAAAAAGAAGATTGTAGAGAAGCAGTGTCCTTAGCAGAGTGTGGCTTTCTTCAGTATAAGAAGTTAAAGGAATGATCAGAGCAAAGTTTGAATATACGAGGGATGCAGATAATGACTATGTGTTTCCAAAACTACAGAAGTATTTCAGGGATTACAAAGAGGTAGGAAACTGAGTCAGAACAAAGGTTATAAGGCTTACAGTGATGAGATTCCAGGACATAGGGGACATGCTAAGAGTCCTAGGGCACCTTGTGGTGTTGGATTTAAAAGAAAAAAATAAAGGGCATAATTAAATTGTTTTTACTGTCTTAAAACTTAAGTTCATGCTTTAAGAAAAAAAAGTCTGTTCTCCAAGGATTATTGTTGTTTCTCTTGCCAATCAGTCTTGAATTATAAAAGCAGGCTTAAGAGTATTTTATTCAGAATTTTAGACATTCTTTATTGGGAAACTTTCTTAGTACATCTAATTTATCTCCAGTTAAGAATCTTAATGAGATACTCATCTCAAAAAGATTCAATAGCAATTTTGGGTTCTTTACTCTTGCCAGACAGTATGTCATTTGCTATACCTGAATTGTCATGGATGTAATTACCACCCGAGTATTAAACTAATGCCCAGGCAGTACTGTATTGCTTCTGATGCAGTTTAACTGCTCACTTATCTACCCTGTGACAGAAAGAAATATTCAGTGACCAGTGTCCTAAAAGTGTACAGTAAAAACCATATCTTTTGGTTATAGTTTTTGTTTTAATTGTTTTCATTTTTGAATTATTTCTGTCATTTAGTTTGGTAAGCCAGGAGTGAAGA
>NW_007732741.1:14873-16714 GCF_000696425.1 Galeopterus variegatus
AACAGACATAAAAAAGAAAAAATATATAATTGTGATTTATTCAAAACACTTTTGATAAAATTCAGTGCTTTTCATGATTTTGAAATGTCTTTCAGCAAAACAGAAATATAAAAGAACATATTTGAATCTTCTTTTCAAATCAGGAATAAGACAAGCATGTCCACTAACACGTCTTTTACTGATCGTTTTCTGAAGTTTCTAGCCAATGAAATTGGAACAGAAAATAATAAATAAAATTATAAATATTTGAAATAAATTGGAAATGAATAAACCATAATGTGCAGATATTATGGTTGTCTACAGAGATAATGCAATCTAAAAATTAAAGGAATTATTAAAAAGTTAGCAATGCTTATAGAAAAAAAACTATCAATATTTTTAAGTCAATTGCATTCCTAAATACCAACGTCAAAAACATGGGTAATACAATTTCAAAAATAATCTGTATGATTTAGATTAACATAAAATATGGATTCTCAGCAAAAAAACATAACAATCTACATGAAGACTTTATATTTTGAATGAAAAATATTAAAGTATTGTAATAAATAGAGTAATAAATGATATATCATCTATGTGAAATTAAGTAGAGAGGGAAAATGGTGAAATAGGGGAGAAGAACAGTTTCTGGAGGTATGTTCTTGAATAGTCAAGATAAGGAAGTATCAAAAATACAGGCGGAGAGNATATCTTTTGGTTATAGTTTTTGTTTTAATTGTTTTCATTTTTGAATTATTTCTGTCATTTCGTTTGGTAAGCCAGGAGTGAAGATGGAGCATGACATAACAACACAAAGGACAGAAAGGCTCACCTGTTAACAAATGATTTGTCAAGAAGCACTTTGATTAGATTTTGTTGCTTTCTGTGCCATGGGAAACCCATAAATGAGAACAGAAGCTTCAGTTTAATTAGTGTATGCACTTATGGGGTATGTTTATGTATGTGAGATATGTGGATCTACTTAGAATATTATCTGGAAAGGATGTCCCTATTCATAAGGAAAAAAAAAAAAAAAAACAGCTTGCTTAGGAGTTTAATCCAAGTAGTAAGCAGAATTTTTTATTTAAAAAAAAAAAAAGTATTGTCTTATCTTCTACCTCAAACCTCATGCTGAGACTTAAGTGACCCATCTGGCTTGTTTCATCTTTTACTGAAGAACCCATTCTGGAGGCTACAACCTCAGAAACTTTATCCATAACCTGCGACTGGATATTCCCCAGTTATAGTATCTAAGATATCTCTACAAGCCCTTCTTCTAGAATTCCTAAGGAAACTTAGTTTTTATATAGTTCATTTAGCCAAAAAAGTGATTGCATTAAAGCATTTAACTTTTCATTTCCCAGCCATGCGACAAATAAATCTTACACATGTAATATCTCATAAACTATATCCTCAGGGAGAAAACAAATTGAATGTGGAAAGGTGCATGCTAAACTTTGTTAATAGTCATAACCTCTGGAAAAAGGAATAATCAAAGAAGAGTGGGACTCTTATATTGATTTTATATTGTTTTAAAATTTGTTGTTAAGCATACATATTATAATTAAAAAGAGAAAACCTAAAGTGTAAGAAATTCACACTAAATTTTCCATATTAAAAAACAGATTATGAAACTTGAGGACAGAAATATAAAAATTATCTGGAGAAAGTCACACTTGAACATAGCTGAGTCACTTAGTGGAATAAATGTATATGAAAACAAAAGGCTAGTCAACAATCCTGCTGCCACAAGGGAAGCCAGGAAATGGATGTAAGTTTACTTCTGGCCCTTTAGTCGACAGGTGATGCTGGTTAGTACCAAAGTACCCTAGGTGTTGCTTTAAGATGATTTGAAAAAAAAA